>NC_089582.1:136473688-136599774 GCF_019320115.1 Miscanthus floridulus
TGACTCTAGTATTATGAACTCTAAATGACTTCAAATTGAAAAGTTTTGAATACCAAGTTTGTTCAACTCATCAAGCTCTACAATTGTTGTTTTGCTCAACTTTCCATTTGAGAAAGTTTGGATGGTTCAAATTTGTGATTTTTAAATTTCGATGCCTACAAACTAGTTTTCGGAACCCTAGATTGTCTCAAATTGAAAAGTTTTGAATACCAAGTTTGTTCAGATCATCAAGATCTACAATCTTTATATAGGCCATTTTTTCATTTGAGAAAGTTTGAATGAAATGTAGTTCAAATTTCATAAGTGTGTGACATAGTTTTAGAAAGTCTATATGAGATTCAAGAATTTGTGACTAGTGTTTGATAAAATTTCTCAAATGGAAAAATGAGCTATGTAACAATTGTAGATCTTGCTAAGATGATCAAACTTGGTATTCAGAGTTTTTTCATCTGAGGTCATTTAGTGTCTCAGTTGAGCAAGTTTGACCAAGTCAAATTTGGTCAAATGAAAAAACAACACTTTGACTCTAGTATTATGAACTCTAAATGACTTCAAATTGAAAAGTTTTGAATACCAAGTTTGTTCAACTCATCAAGATCTACAATTGTTGTTTTGGTCAACTTTCCATTTGAGAAAGTTTGGACGGTTTAAATTTTAGATCATTTCTCCATCCAAGGTCGTTTGAATAATATCCGGATAATATCCGTTTGGAATATCCGGATATATCCGATACTTAATCTGATTATCCGATATCCGCCGGATATCGATGATATTACATCTGTATTTGATATCCGCCTAAGATATCCGTTTTATTATCCGTATCCGAAAAAAATACGGATATCCGAGTAACTATCCAGATAAGTGTTCATATTTGTTCGGTCGAACGGACGGTCGAATAAATATCCGTACCGTTTTCATCCATACATGTAAGAGAAAGCAGACTCTTAGCCGCATAATTGTATTGGGCATCAAAAAGAATATTGTTTTCCCTATTTCAAATGTGTCATAGACCAAGAAATGTCTTGAACTTATTCAATACTACTTTTCAGCCATGAAACAATGTTTTTCTCTCATAACATTTCAGCATAAGTCAAATTTCAGCATAAACAAACATGGAGATTGTATACAAATCTAATGGCGACCGCCTTCCATGAGATGTCACATATAAAGAACATGCGCTCATCAATAGGCAAACTATATGGCATGTTTGGTATGGCTCTAGTTTCAGTTCGGACGTTAGTTTTTTAGGAACCCTTAGAACCGTTTTTTATAAATAGTAGAGGAGAAAAAAAAAGCCTCCAGAGAATTTGTGGAGGAGGCTACCAAAGAGGCTCATGGTTCTTGACAAATGAAAAATGAATAATGAACTCATGGGATAATTTTGGATTTAAACTTATCAAATCACAAATGAATCACTTTGGATTTAAACATATCAAAAAGCCCTGCCTAAGGTTTAAACTTATAGAAATGTTATGCAACACACATGCGTTTTAGCACAAAAAAACACATGAATTTTTTTTATCTCTCTCCCTCTCTCTTTCTCAGGGTGAGCGCACGCGGCAGCGGAGAACCAGCACCAGCACGCGAGCGAGCGAGCGCGGCGGTCGTCGGGCGAGCACACACCGGCACGTGAACGCGCAGTGCGGGCGAGCATGGCGTGGCTCCAGCGAGTGGACGCGGCGGGCGAGCATGGCGCGGCTCTGACAAGTGGACGCGGCGGGCGAGCGGATGCGGCTCCGGCGAGCGAACGGCTAGCAGTCTGGGAGGAGCGTCGAGCGAGGCAAAGACGGAGGCGAGCAGCCTGGGCGTTAGCGGCGGCTACCTGCAGCGACCGCGACCTGGGGCGGTGACGGCGGTGGATCTGTGATTTGTTTTTTCTTATAAAAAAATTATTTTATATGATTTATGATGAGGTCGGAGGTAAAAGAAAAGCGAAGGCTAGCGAATTTTAATCTTACGGACTTATCAAATCACATGACGCAGTCCGGAAACGCCTCGCCCACACGTCCATCCGCAACGCTAAAGCCGCCGCGCCGCGGCGATGTCTTCCGCACCCCCGCCTCCGCCGTCGCTGAACCCCGACGCGCCCCCGCGCGTCGTCCGCGCGCTGGCGCGGCGGCCTCCTCCGCGCGCGCCCGGTCCGCCGCCGTGGGCGGAGCGTCGGCCTGCCGTGTCTGTCGACCTCGACCGCGGCCGTCGCTGGGTCCGCACCGAGGTGGACGGCGTCCGCGCCGCGTCGCTCCCTGCGCGGCACCGCCTCCGCTTGGAGGGCAACCGGTGGCAGCGGGACTGGAAGGTGTCCGAGGTCGCCGCGCGCGTGCTCGCGCTGCCTCCTAACGACGCGCACGCCGTCGACGCCGTGCTCAACTGCTGGGCCGGTCGCTTCGCACGCCGCAATTTCCCGTTGCTCATCCGCGTAAAGCCCCATACTCTCCCTTTTTTCTGCACGCCTGCTTGCTATACCGATACATGTTCGACGAAATGACTGTTGGTGCTGATGCTACTATTGGCCAGTAGTGTGGCATTCAAATGGGCAAATACTTGAGAGGAGCAGTACGCGGTGAACTTATAGTGCAGCATCTATTTCACTTAGGGGCCGTTTGGATCCTTTCATTTTGGAGGAATTGGAATCTACTCAATAAATTAAGCTTTGGTTTGGAATTTGGCATTCCACAACTTTCCGAAGTTCACATAAGCCTATCTCAAATTCATAGGGTGGGAAATGGAATTTGATTCTCTAGATCATCATGCTATGTTTCTACTCTCTAACTTATAGCACGGTCTTCAACTTGCTTCCCTATAGTTGAAATGCTACATAGAAGTATCTCCCTTGTATGGCTAACAATAATATACAAATATATTACATATACAACCCTATTAGCTTAATTAATTTGTGCCTAAATTATAATTATTAGAATGAATTCAATTCGAAGGATCCAAACGGGCCCTTAGTGTTGAGTTCTAGTTGGTATTGATGGTAACAAGTTCATTCTCAGTTGAGATTATGATCATTTTCGCTATGCAATGATTACAAATTTACAATCACCACTTTTGTTTGTTGCTAACATGCTATCAGATAATCAATTTACCTTAATAGCGCAAGTATTCTGTAGCAACTATCTTTGGTGCTTTATATAAGGATTAAACTACAGTTTACGGTAGCCTTGCGTCTATTTGCAGGTGGCATCGGCAACTTTGCTGATATTTTGTTTTGTCTATGGATTTCTCAGATGGACATTTACAACTTTGATGTTCACTATCAATATGTCTCTAAAGCTACGGTTTTCTCAATCAGTTCAGAAAATCTAGTTGTTCTCGCAATAGTCAATTGTCACCATATTTTTTGTGGGCATGTTATTAGAGACTGTATTATAGAACACCTTAGTAGCTTCTGCACTTGCAAGTCATGGTTCTTATTTTGTAGCAAACCAAACATCTCCATAACTTCACTGATTACAAGTTAGCCTGTTCCAGTGATAACGCACTCACACAGTTTGTGTCACCTGTAGGAAATTACAATTTCTGGATCCTTGAAACATGCTGTACATGTGTTCCGCTGGATGAAAAATCAGGAGAACTACTGTGCTCGCAATGACATTTATGGCATGATGATTAGGTTACATGCTAGACACAATCAGGTTGATCAAGCGCGTGGCCTGTTCTTTGAGATGCAAGAATGGCGGTATGGGTCATATGTCATACTTTCAACACCTTGAACAATAATTACCTATTCTTTTCTTTCACCGTCACAAGAATTCACAGACTCATATAAGTTAACTACAAATAATAAGTTTGCTGTAGAAGTTCTACTGATTCATCGTATTAGATTGTCATTTGCAAAGTTTCATGACGTTTATTTGTTTTGCGTTTCCTTATTGTACACTATTGAAGAGAAAATCCATCCTATGCTGCTGAATCACCGAACTGATTCAGAATAGGATACTTGCTGTAGGCCCCACATACGATTGTGGTGTATTGTGTGAAGACTATGTTATTTAGTAATATTCTTCAATGTATAATGAACCACTCTGTAATGTGGGGCCATCAGTACCAACGCAGGTGCAAGCAGTCAGCAGTAGCCGCGTCAGGGTAATCGGTGAAGTTTCAGAGTTAGTTCAGTTTCAGTTAGGCTCTTGGTTCAAGGAGGATTCAGTTTATAAGAAGATATTGGTTGTTAGGAGATTATGTTTGTCTAGAGATAAGATAGTTGCTTGTGCATGGGGCGATTGTAATCAGGCCTATTATATAATATAAGTCCTTGATGTATTTTGGAAACACCAAGCAAGATTAATCTACTCCCTCCAACCTCTCTCTCTACCAAGCGCAGGGAAGTCAGGGCTTGACCCCAGCCCTCTGTCTCCTCTCGTTTACCAGCTATATCCTTTTCTGTTCCATGCTCCTTATTTTCTACTGTTATTATATCACACCAATCAGATATGTTGCTTAAAATATAGTTTACATGCAGCTGTTGTTCTTGTATTGTCTTTTCATTAGTTTGGTGAAATGGTAGCCTTTCCATTATCTATTCACTCTTGGTATGCTTTACACTAACAATATATCCATAGGTGCAAGCCTGATACTGATACATACAACTCTTTGATCCATGCTCATGCTCGAGCTGGCCAGTGGCGTTGGGCCATCAACATTATGGATGATATGCACCGTGCTGCTGTAAGTATTCTTCACAGTTATATTATTCATTCCGTCATAATTCCATACTTGTCTGGATGTGCTTTGTACTTTCTTAATGCTATGGAGCAACTTGGAGAGTTTTCTTGATCATTGCTCATGATTGCTTTCAGACTGTGAACTCACTATTGAATTTTTTGCTCACTATGCTTAGAAGGTGGAGGCTTGCTAGCCTTGTGAATGAATGTAACAAGTTATTGTTGCAGTATAAATTCATAATCTCCATTCTTCGTAGATAGATGCTCATGGGAGAATTTCTTTTCTTTTGTTTCTTCTTTTCCGGGCAATGAGGTAGAAGCACCTTCTTGATTGAAATGAGTCGTTGACAGCTCCCCTGCATATTCGAGAAAAAAAGGGGTAGAAGCACACTTGCACATGCTTTCATGTGTGAATACCCGTGGAAGTGAATTCAAGTAGTACTACCCCTGCACCAACACCAATAATGAATTAATGGCAATTACTAAAGTACATAGTGCTTCATGTAGCTTTGCTACAAATTTAGTTTTATAATGCCATAAATCATCTCATGTACATCAAAGATATGTACTTGCTGGTACATTTTGCATGTGATTTCATTTTTTATGTTGTGCTTACTTTCCATTTTAAAACATCTGACTAATCTTGTGTTTTCTCAAATTCTGATGTTATGTTTAATTTTTTTATATGTTTTTTTTTCTCGAAAAACGTAGGAGATCTGCGCCTCATTATATTAAGAAGAAGGAGGGTGTAAGAACCCAACAACAATTACACCAAACACCCAACACACCAACACAAACACAACACCACGCACTCACAGCCTAACACGCCTCAGGAAACAACTGGAGGCCGATCCTAACAGCACCAATCAGCACCAGGGA
This sequence comes from Miscanthus floridulus, assembly GCF_019320115.1. NCBI lineage: Eukaryota > Viridiplantae > Streptophyta > Magnoliopsida > Poales > Poaceae > Miscanthus > Miscanthus floridulus. Next base: position 136,479,235 of record NC_089582.1, read on the forward strand.
CTAACCACCAGGGAGGGGGGCAGACAGGAGGGATAATCCTCGAGCCCCTGCCGAGGTCCACAGCCGACGCTCCTCTCCAGCCAAGATTAAAGCCCCAGCAACACTTGGAGCCGACCCATCAAAAACACAGCGATTATGATGATTCCAGATAATCCAGGCTCCAAGAATGATTAGGGAATTAACACCTTACCTCACCAGCTCAGAAGTAGCACTACTAGTTCTTTCCCACCAATCAAGAAAGGAGTTTTCTGAAGGTTGTGGGGATAAGGCGTGAAGACCGACCTGTCTTAGCAAAAGAAACCAAAATTCCGTAGCAAAGACGCAACCGACCAGGAGATGGTTGATGGTTTCTTCATCTTGATCACAAAGTGGACAGCATTCCGGGCGGGGCAGCCCACGGCGTGCAAGTCGGTCTGCTGTCCAGCACTTATTGTGCGCAACAAGCCATATGAAGAACCGACATTTAGGTGGTGCCCAGGACTTCCAAATTTTCTCCCATGGAGCAAAGAGGGTCGAACCCAAGAAGAAACTCTCATATGCCGACTTGGCTGAATACTGTCCATTAGAAGATAGCCTCCAAATATGTCTGTCCTCCCTTTCTGGCTGTAGAACAGTGACTGAAAGGATGTCCCATAGATTGATTAGAAAAAAAATGCTACCATGGTCCTAATACATGCAGCAGTCATTTTTTTAATGAAATTTTGAGAGTTGTTGCTGAAAGTGAATAGGCATCACTAAACCAGAATAGACATTGAGGATTACTATGAAGATCTGGATTACTGCTTAAAAACTAATTGCCTGAATGCTCCTGGAGTGACATTAACAAAGAAACATCATTGGAAAAAAAATCCTAGTCATTATACATTATGGTGGTTTAGTTTACTCTTTTAAAAGATACTTTTTGTTGCAGATACCTCCTAGCCGAACTACGTATAATAATGTTATAAATGCGTGTGGGGCTGCTGGTAACTGGAAGAAAGCTTTAGAACTTTGTAAGAAGATGACTGAAAATGGTGTAGGACCAGATTTGATCACGCACAACATTGTCTTGTCTGCTTTCAAGAATGGAGCTCAGTATTCAAAAGCCATAGCTTATTTTGAAATTATGAAATCCTCTAAAGTTGCCCCTGATACGTGCACCATGAATATTGTGATCCATTGCCTTGTAAAGGTTGGGCTGTATGGGGAAGCTATTGAATTGTTTAACTCAATGAGGGAAAGAAGAACAATATGTCCTCCAGATGTTGTTACATATACTAGCATAATGTATTCTTATTCTGTTTGTGGGCAAGCTGAAAATTGCAAGGCGGTCTTTGATATGATGGTTGCTGAAGGTGTCAGACCTAATATTGTATCCTACAATGCACTTTTGGGTGGTTATGCCTCACATGGTATGCACACAGAGGCCTTGGAGACTTTTAAATTACTGAAGCAAAATGGGTTGAGACCTGATATAGTTTCCTATACCTCCTTACTTAATGCTTATGGTAGATCTGCACAACCTGAGAGGGCTAGGGAGGTCTTTAATGAAATGAGGAAGAATGCATGCAAGCCAAATAAAGTCAGTTACAATGCACTTATTGATGCTTATGGATCTGCTGGAATGTTGAAGGAAGCCATTAGTCTGCTGCATGAAATGGAGCAAGATGGCATTCAACCGGATGTTATTTCAATCAGTACTCTGTTAACAGCATGTGGCCGCTGCAGGCAGCTAACTAAAATTGGCATAATTCTTGCAGCAGCTAAGTCTCGAGGGATCCAACTAAATACAGTTGCTTACAACTCAGGCATTGGAAGCTATTTAAGTTTGGGAGATTATAAGAAAGCTTTGGAGTTGTACATGTCAATGAGGGCAGGCAATGTGAAGCCAGATGCTGTGACTTACAATATACTCATTAGCGGATCTTGTAAATTGGGAAGGTATGTAGAGTCTCTGCATTTTTTTGAAGACATGATGGACCTGAATATTCATTTGACCAAGGAAGTCTACTCGTCCGTGATTTGTTCATATGTCAAACAGGCAAGTGTTGCTGGCATTATCTCTCTGGTTCACTGTACAGAATCAGTATTCTAACAATGGTAATTCAGGGAAAACTAACTGAAGCAGCATCTGCTTTTAATTCTATGAAAGAATCTGGTTGCTTCCCTGATGTTTTGACATATACAACAATGATTAAAGCCTATAGTGATGATGGTAAGAGTCTCTTAGGGTGAGAAAATATTTCAATAGTTTTAAATTATTAACTAATCCTGTGTTCCATATGGATCATAACTCATAAGGGAGCTGGAGGAGAGCATGGGACCTATTCAAAGAGATGGAATGTAATGACATACAGCTAGATGCTATTGTCTGTTCATCCCTCATGGAAGCATTGAATAAGGGAGGTCAACCTGAAAGGGTCCTTCAGTTGATGGAATTCATGAAGCAAAAACAGATTCAATTGAACCAAAAGGCTTATTTTGAGATAATATCTTCATGCACCATGTATGTTTATCCACTGTTTTAAGTTGTATGTGCACTCTTGAATTGGTGACTAGGTTGATTATTATTGAAACAGTGTTCACTCTCCACTATTATGTTGACTTCTTAAATGTATCTACATTTTGCTGCAGCGTGCAGCATCACAATGTTTAGTTGTACTACATATTTAGGCATGGGTAACTTTCACTCCTGTTATGTACATAGTATTATGCAGCTGAACTTTTGAATTACCATTTGTATTTTATTGTGTTACCATTTGAGATACTCACATGTACCTGCTTGTTGTTTTGGTGTCACCTCGCCAAATATATACAATTACTCGTCAATAAGAAACAATAGAACTAAAGTCGTATATTTGTTGAGGTAGCAGGATAAAACATTGTCATGGGTAATATGTCTCTCTTTTGTGTTAGAACAAATCGTGTAACTAACAAACTGATGTGTTGAGGCTACTGGAACTATTTGTTTGCTTACTCTGTTCAAATGATTGTTCAGTTATCCAATGACATCCTTTTATATTACTTGTTGGGCATTTGCAGTTTTAGAAAAAGAGCCTCTGCACCAATAACCATTATCATCTAGATCATGTCATGCTTTTATCTTGTTTTCATGGATATTTGATGCAAGGAGTAGTTTGATGTTCTATTTTTCTGTTATATTTCTTTTAAAAGATTACTAGTCCTGGTAATTTAACTTGTGGGAGTGTGGGACTTTTACTGCTTGGCAACAGGCTACGGGACTGGAAAACAGCAAGTCAAATAATCGAACATTTGGATTCCTCTCTCTCATCGATTTCTTGTGGCACACTAAACCATATTTTAAATTTTCTTGGAAAATGTGGCAGGACAGAGAGCATGATGAAGGTATAATTTCTCCCCTTAAGAAGGTGCCATGTGTAACATATTTTTTTATATAATTTCCAACTAAGACAATGTCATGGAAATAACTACTTTGTTATCATTTATTTACATTACCCAGTTACCTGGCAGAAACTGCTCTGGCACCATAATGTTTTTCCTGCAAACTAAGAACCATTTGATCTCAACATCAGAAATTCCGATAGACTCCTTGTTTCAGAGGAATTACTACTTCTGTCTGATGTTAATCTTCCTTCAGTGTTACTGTGTTGGTTTCTTAATGGCACCAATGTGTGACAGCAAGATATAGCCTCCATGCGTAACCTATATATTGCTGTTCTCTACCAAATAAATGATTTGTGCATGAAGAATAATATTACCATCTTTACTAGCTTTGAATAATCACTGTTTCTTTTGTGAAATGCTTTGATGCTTGAGGAACACACCGACTTGTTCATAAAACTTGTGGAAAAAACTATTTCAGTAGTGGTGCTTTGTCTGTTGGTCGTGCATTTCCTGTTACTGCTTCTCCTTGGACTTTTTGAAGGATGATACTTATTGTTATGATTTTCTATCACACAGCTGTTCTATAAGATGGTGACTTCATGCTCTACTGTGGGCCTTTCTACTTATACGATTCTGCTGAGAAATCTCTTAGTTGTGGGGAAATGGAGAAAGTATGTTGAGGTACACAGGGCCTATCGCTAGGCAGCTATACTATCTCATTTGAATAAGAGTTGATGAGTCCTTCATAAAAGACCCCCTTAAAAAAAGAGAATTATATTTGCTAGATTCCATTTGCAACTTGCTAAATTGTGATAAGATGTTGGTGTATTAAAGATCTGCATTATTTCTTTTAAATCAGAATGTCATACATTGTTTTTTCGTTTGACATCTTTTGTCTTGTTATTTGGTGTGAAGCCTTCATCCGCTATGACCTGTTAGAAAATTTTGAATTATGGTAAATTATTCATTCAACCTTCTGCCTCCAGCAAACAACAAGCATTTTAAGCTAGGAGTTGATTAGTATCTGACTCAAAATATGTATGAAACAGGGGGAAAAGATGGACGATAGTTTGTAGGTGTCGAACTTAATCTCGTGTCTAATTATTGTCTTTGTTTGGTCCATGTAGGTTTTGCAGTGGATGGAAGATGCTGGAATCTGTCCAACACTCTATATGTATCAAAGCGTGCTTCCATATATCTGGAGAGACAACAGTATGGACTATGTTACTCTCATGCAAGAAAAAATAAGTATGACACTTCCCAATCTAATCATTGTTTGCATGAAAAGCATGTTATTGTTCTTTGATCTAATAATATCTTTAAGTATTTTTATATTTATTTGTATTCATTATTGCCCTTGTTAAATCTATAATGTCCAGTTTGGGGACTTTGGTGCATTCCATCTCATGTTTTGAAATTTCTTGAACTAAGCTTCTGCGAAACACAATTACTGTATTTTGTTAACCATCATAGTTCAATTACTGTTCTTCTTCTTAGGCCTTTGTATTTTGATGTTTTAATTTATTTCATATTAATTAATTCATTTTTTGGGAAGTGTTATATTTTTCATAAAACTATTTTGAATCAAATTAGTATTATAATATGATATTATACTGATATAAAATCAGGAGGAAACAAGATGCAACATGCAACTACTTTAATTAGTCCATGTATTAAAGAAACAAAAACATATATTTAATTACCAAATTACTCTTATGACAAACCAAAGCGAGTTATAAAAACAAACATTGTGATTTCCAAAGTCTCATAGTACCATTGCACTTGTATTGGATGTTTGGAATCCTTTTCTTCCTTTGAATCTTCCTTTGTATCATATGCTCCTTCAATGTCTGTGAATGTATGAACCTGAACCAATGGATTTTAAGGGTTTGTTTTACTTTGCTCTGTTGCCTGTCATGCCTTTTGATTTCGTTTTACTTTAATGGTAGTGAAAACCTCTTTGATGCAACATACATGTATGATGGATTGAAGTGACTTTTATTGATCAATTCGTCTTTAGTCCTTATTCTGTATATGCTCTTCACTATACTTTACTTATTCTATATGCTCTTCAGTATTCTCATTTCTGTTTCCATTCTCCATGTGATTACGGGAGCATTGTGTGTTTTGCATCATGTTTTCCTGTATGACCCATTTTAGCTTGCTCATTCCAGATGCGTTACGAGAGAAGGTAACATGAACTTCAGATATGCATTTGCTTGCTTGGTATCAAGTACTAGAAGTCCATAACTGAATACTGAAGGTAGCTTCAGAATGACACTAGCAGCATTCAGGTAGGACATGATTGTGAGTCTGCCCTAATTCCTCTTCAGAAAAAATGGATATGGTAAGACTTTTCTAATATAAAAGAGTTTCACAAATATTCCCTGTTTCTTGTTATATAAGCTGTTGCCTTACCAATTACTTCTTAGGGACTTCAAGAACTGTAGAAAATGGACATGTTTCTACAATTGATAAAAGGTTGTCACATGCGAAAAGGATAGCCTCATGAATCATTGCTATGGCTTCTAATGATCACAGAAATTGGCCCATTTGTTGCTCGTATAGCTTGGCTCAGAAAAAAAAAACCATGTTACTCTTAGTTCGAAGTCTTCTTTTTTCCACTGAAGAGTTTAGATTCTTCATTCTTGTATAAGTCACTGTGACAGCAGTTCTACGAAATTGTAATTTATCAATGCCTTCGAAGCAAGCAGTTTTCCCATCTAGTGTCATTGTCTCGAGAATAAATCTGCTGTAAATAATGAAACAGAGACATAACTCCGACACTGAGGCTTTTCATGAAAAAAAGGGAGAGATGGCCATATGACCAATACTTGTAATATTATGATATATAAGCAATTCTAAGCAGGGTGCCTGATGGCATACGTGAACCTTAGCGCTTGGTGAGTATCAAGTCAAACGCAATGCTTGTACTTAATTGTAAAGATTTTGCAATAATTTTGGGGAGTTATCAAAGATTGAGACCTCGAATACATTTTACTAATAGAATGTTAATATTTATCTGCTAATAATTGGACCTCTCTGTCTGGATCTCTATAGATAGTAATTAAATATTCCTTATGTCTTAAATTATAAGTCATTTTAACTTTCAGGAGAGTCAAAGCATATCAAGTTTGATCAAATTTATATAATAAATTATATTATAAGTATTATTAGATTCTTTATTAACTATACTTTTATAGTATACTTACTTGATGTCTTAAATATTTATAATTCTTTCTATAATTTTGGTCAATTTGAAGATGCTTTCACTTAAAAAAAATTAGAACAACTTATGATTTGAAACGGAAGGAGTAATACATTTGCTAAGCAGGCTATGCTGAAAATTCTACTGTCCGCCCATTGCCTTCCATTCTGGTCCGTTAACGCGAGTGGTGCACACTTCGGCAGATGTCCATATATGGCCCAGATGTGTGTTGTCGGTAGTCTCAGCTCGCTACGATGGTGCGCGCACGTGAGCGATTGAGCACGATGGACATACACGGTGGTTTGTGTGTCCACCAACCACCACCATGGGGCCAAACCAGAGAGGGGAAAACTGCACTTATAATGTTAATCTGACACTCTATATTAAGATTAGTGTGTGTGTGGACTTGTTGGCATTCCAGAGCCTAAAACGCGATGCGGTCACTCAAAACGCCTTTTGTGCCGCTTCGTCACCGAAACGTTGCGGGTTGTCAACCTGCCGATCGAGCCCAGCTTTGTGATGGCCTGCCCCTGAACGTAACGCCCGAAACGAGGCGAGGCTTTCCCCTGCTCGTGTCGGCTCGATCGGCTGGGCTCCCCGCGGCGGGCACGACGCGCCCGTCACGCGACGGCGAAGTGACGACAACCAACCTAGCAAGCGACGTTGACAATGACAAACGAACGATGCGCGATCGAAAGCCACCCGCCACCGGACTGGATGGATGATGGATCCCTCCTCGTCCAGTCGTCCGTCGTCACGAGCGCATTAACCATGCCGGCCGGCCGTCCGCCCGCGCTGCCCGGGCGGCTCTGTCGCCGGCCGGCCCACACCTGTGCTCCCGGGGGTCAACCACCACCCATGCCTGCGCTGTGGTGCGCACGCGAGCCACGCGACGCTTGCAACTTGTGACGGCGGACCCTTTAAAAACTCTTATCACTCGTCGCTACTAGTGCTCCGCGTGCGTAGTGCTCCGTATATACACCTTTTTTTTTGTTGCTCTTTGCCTTTTGTATTTACAAGCTAGGACCCTGATCACCAACCGTGCCGTTCCTTTTCCAAAAACAAAAGCAAAGGAGAAAGGAAAAGGAAAAAAACTCGCTTCGCGGTGTCGGTGAGGGACGCCTTGCTCTGCATCTGCTCTGCTGAGGACGGGGCATGATGAATCAAGGAGCTCATCTCCTACGCACACCATCTCCTTGGACCATGAATCAAATAAAGGGAACACTCTTCTTTATCACGGTTGAAGACGGTGAACTACCGCCACTCGTCATCTTTATGTACAATACACCGACAGTTTCGTTGTGTCGGTCGGAACAATCAGTCGCCTGCTGATGCTCTGGCCGCGCGCCGCAGCCGCCGTCGGTACGTTACTGCGCCGTGCTCGACGGGGTGGGCGCGGCGGCTGGAGCCCGGTCGTCGGAGGGAGTCAGTGCTTGAGGCGCAGCAGCGGCGGGTGGGACGACTCGACGAGGATGGACCAGAGGATCTGCACGTCCTCGCAGGGGCACGACTTGACGTCCTCGTACAGGATGTAGATGCCCCTCTCTGCTCATCACAACACGCAGCAGAGAACATATCAGAACATGGATTGGATTGGATTGCATGCAATCGATCGGCGATCAAAGCACGAGCACTAGAACAGGAACGACAGAAGGAGCCGGGAGACGGCTGATGGCACGTACTCTTGTTCTGCGCGGAATGCATGCGGATCCAAAGCTTCTTGAGCGGCGAGAAGAGCGACCGCATCCACGCCATGGCCGGCCGCTCCGTCTCCCGCGATCGCTCCCGGCCCAGACTCTCCCAGCCCCAAGCCGTCGAACGCCGATCAGCCCAGCAGCTGGAATCGGCGAGGAGCAACGCCGCGATCGCTCGCCGCCCGCCAAGGATTTTCGGACGAGCAGCCGGGTTGCTTTGCTTGCTTGGACGCCGGCCGGGTGAAGTCACTGTGAAGTCCTCCGCTTTACTTCGACTGTTCTTTCTTTCCTACAGCCGACCGCGCCCCCGCTCTTAATAATCACCGGGAGCGGGGAGGGGGAGGAGGACTTTAAAACTCCCGGTGCCGCGTCGCTGTCCGTCCATATCTGATATCTCCCCTTCACGAATAAGCCAGCGGGCGGGCGCGCGGGAGCCTTTCGTTCCGCGCTAGGCGCTGCGCTCGAGAAAACTAAAGGCCAGCCTCCTCGCGACGCAGCCTGAAGGGGGAAAATCTCGTCTCCTTGTTAGGTCATCACGGTCTACCGCGTCATCATCAACAACAAAAAGCCACGTTGTTCATCTGCCGACCGATCGATGGCCGCCTGCTTCTTCTTGAATTGGTTTATTTTCGACGCGAGGGAGAGGGAGGACTGCCGCACTGGTCATAAACATTTCTTTGTCATGAGTATCGTATGAGCTATATATATTGAGCTACGTGCTCAAATTCAGTAACAGCCGCGTTTCTGTCGGCATGCGGTGTTCAGCAATCAGTTTGTGGACTTCTGATCCGTCGGCATGCTCAGATATATACGTTCAGGTGGACAGATGGTCAACAACACTAGCTCTAGTTCCTATGTCAAGAACAGCTCCAGCTGATCTTTCAAATCAAAAAGAAAAAGAAAAAAGAACAGCTCCAGCTGCTGCCTGTTTGTAACATGTAAGAACTAGCGATTATTTCTTCTTCAGGAGCATAAATAGCACACTCGTCAGATGAGCTCTTTCGGTCTTTGTCATATAGAGAGAGCACTGCATATGTTTTCCACGTACACAAGTGTCGACAAACAAACAAACAAAACCCTCGCAATCACAAACAAAGCACGTCGGGCGATTTCTCCGTCGGTGAACACAAACATAACAGCGCGGTCAGCTACAGGTCCGCCGTCCGGCGCGCGCACACGTCCATAGAAATGCGAAACGGGACCAAACAAACAGGGCTCGGCGTCATCTGTTGAAACATCCCCATTGCGGCACGAGACAAACGCAAACAGGAGAGCTTTCCCTTGCAATCCCATCCCATCCTACAGAGACGATCGACAACGACCGACCACACCACAAGGAAAAAGAAGAAGAAAAAAAGGAGGCGTACGAAATGGTGCGTGCGTGCGTAGGCAGTAGGCACTGCTGCGACCGCGATGGTTTCAGTATCTGAGGCGATGGCGAGAGCCAAGCTAACCGGGCGGGGCCCTGTGTTCGCGGCGGTTGCCTCCTCGCTTTCCTTCCCCCCCTGAGCCCTGAAGGAGACGCTTATTCAGGGACGGGACCAGCCGACGGCCTGCAGATCTCAATATGGATGGAGCCCCTGAGAGGCATCAGTGGAATGCCAAGTCAATCTCTGGCCCTACCCCTGCTCGCCTCGCCTGGGACTGGGCTTCGCCAGATGATCTCCTCCGTGCTACAACTACTACTGAACTTGCTAACAACCAATTGCAAGAGTGCTTCTAGAAAATGGGGTCAGTGAGAGCGTCTCGTCTTGTGTGAGGGAATGAGTTAGAGCATGCCATTCTTGCGATCGAATTAACGTATAGCATTGGGATTTGCACTCTAGATTGTTCTGATGTGATTTAGTCTGCTGTTAGCATGCGAACTAAACTAGGTGCAGATGAGCTAACCCATGGACCATTAAAATTTGACCACTGCATTTGCTGCATATCAGCATATGTGCTAGTCACTTTTTTCTCTCTCTCTTTTTTAAGATGGATAACTGGATTTTGGTATTATCATCTATAGGCGTAATCCAGTATAACAATCACATATCCTATACAATTTATTTTTAGGGTCCCTTATTTTTATGCATTCAGGTAGAGATTCTGTACTTTTTTTTTGGAAGTACGGTGCATGAGACAAGGATATAGGAGTATTTCTCATTAGTAGGCTAAACTTGTTTGTTTTGGGCGTCTTACTTTCGATTCCCTCATTTCTAGCAGTGGTCTGGTTACTGAAGCTCCGGAAGTTTATTTACATTTGATATAATGCGCAGACACATTGGTAAGAATGTGCAAGATGTTTGTAGTTGCACAGTCAGGGAATGAAACAACTTTTTTTTGAGGGGAAGGGAATGAAACAACTGATCACCAGCATAATGCTTTGGCAAAAAGAAAATGATTGGAATAGAAAAGGAAAGAAGATAGCCACCATTGCCCTCAATGGTGTTGCTAATGCTAATAACTAGGAACAAAATATGGCGCGGCAGATTTTTCCTAACTAAATGCTATCTGCACCTACCCTCGTTTGAAACATGCGAGGCATGAAAATTGCAAGGACTGTTGAAGTGCAGGCACCATTTCTGGTATTCTATCGTACACCTTTCGTCAGAAGGTGCAAAGGTGAAAAAGGCATGATAACACAAAATCTGAGCACTCAACTTCTCCATCTTATCTAAAATACCTCTTCTGATATACAAAAACACATGGATATTAAGATAAACTAGATAGTTAGCAATTTCTCTATGACGACATAAATGAGGAGCAATCTTTACAAAATGACCGAAATGAGGAACATAAAATCCTTGTACAGAGTATTTTTAGACTTGCTACACCCTGCATTTCTACTTACTAAAGTTCAGTAAGACGTTTTTCCATTAACGTGGAACAGATTGGGAGGGGAAACGAATCATGTACAGTGGTGCACACTTGTGAAATAGAATAACTGATTGCCACCATTGGTTTGGCAATAACGAAATAATGGAATAGATAATTAAGAAACAAGATAATGACCATATGATGGCAGATTTCCTCAACTCTATGCTGTTTCTCCTGAGCCTCACTTTAAATACCCAAAGGCATAGCAATTGTGAAGACTTCAGCATTTGGGTTAAGCTACGTGATTCTGAATCTCTGATCTTCCAGCCTTCAGCATGCTTACAGGTGACATGCCTTGTTTGCACTTGCACTCAGTAAGCAGTTCTCCCATCAGTTTTGGAGCGTGAAGGTTTCACTAAATGCTTGGAAAGTGGAGATGAATATTGCTGGTGGTCGAGGCTCATACACAGGCTATAAGAGTAGAAATATTTCGAGAGGAACGCATAGTATGACATATTGGAAGAAAAGCATTGTAAATAGCACCAGGACTCATACACAGGCTATAAGAGTAGAAATTTTTCTCGAGGAACTCATACTTCTTAATATCACAATGCTAAACAGCATGGTAACAAAAAAAAAGAGATTTCAATTTAAGAACAAATGGCTCCCCTATTCAATGGGCTTATTTTCAGAAGAGGCATACACGAGAAATCAATAACCTTAATCTTAGGCAGCCAAGCTATTTAATGAGTATGAGAGCTCAGCATCTTCATACATACTGAGAGATGAAAAGATCAAATACAAGCCGATCGCCAGCCAATGTTAGTTACAAAAGAAGAGAACAATCATGACCATCTGGACAGCTTCTAATGAGCATGAGTTACAGTTGCACCACCTGCCTAAAACACAAAAGGATATGCTAAAATTAGACTTCAGAGGGCACAATACCAGCACGAGTTGCAGCATAAGCATCTGCAAGGCCAGGAACAGAGTCCTTGTGACAGTCGATGAACTTCAATTTGAAAGTCTCCTCTCCTAAACTAGTTATTGTGAAAAAGTTTTTATTGCTATTCAGCAATCCCTTTTCCTCCAGGACCTTCAAGACATAATGCCGGGGCACAAGCCGCTTCTTCAGGCTGTATGAGAGCAGGACAGGCCTTTCCACAATGTACCGTGGCTCCATCATAGCCTCATTGATTAGGAACTCAATCTTGCGATCAAGAATCTTGTCAGATATTCCTATTATAGATGGCGCCTTGGACACTGCAGTGGAAACCTCAAACTCAGAACAACCAAGAGTCATCTTAAAGAACTCAAGCTTGGCGGCAACCTTCTCTTCGGACATACAGGAAACGACGGCCACTGCATGCCCGAACATCCCCGAAGTGGGAGGCACCCCAAGTCGTTCCGCCCGTGGCAGAAACTCTTTCACGCGTTCCGGGTTGTAGGTAAGCACCCGCGGGACATTTGAACACAGCTGGGCAATATCTCGAACACCCCACTGACGAAACTCTCCTATGTGCTATAGATAGATAGTTTGCATGTTTCTGTTATCAGCAATGCATGCGCGCAGGATCCGGCCTGTGGACTCCGCGCGCGTAGGACGTCAAGGCCTGGACTCGCTGGGCCACGAACCAGAGCATGCAGCGACAGCCGGCGACGTGGTGCGTGGGGATGGACGCGCACACTCCTCGCGTCGTGCGCGCTTAGCACGTCATGTCTCCTACTTGCTTTCCAATAAATAGAATACAAGTGCATCAGAAAAACGTTGCGTTCTAGCAGCACCAAATCTCTGTGTCCAGATCGTTTTATTCGTTCCCAGGTTGCCGCGCTCGTGTGTTCATCATCGCCGACGCTCACCGCCGTGCGAGTTCTGACAAGTGGTACCAGAGCCAAGTGTTCGAGGGACCTCGCCGTCGCCATGGCGTCTCCGACGAGACCCCGCGGCCGTTCACCGGCCGACAAGAAGGACGATTCCAAGAAGCCGGTCGACGGTTCCAGCGGCTCCGGCATCAAGACGCCGCAGCGCACACCGTCGCCGGATCGATCTCCGCCTCGCCGATCACGCATGCGCAACGCACGCCGTTCGTGCACCCGCGACGCACGCCGTCCGCGGGATGTCATCGTCGAGCGCATCATCAAGGAGGGCCATAGCTCCGACAACTGGCCTCAACTCACGAAAACCAACTATAATGAGTGGTCTCTCCGCATGAAGCTCAAGATGGAGGCGCGTGAACTCTAGGAGGTCGTGGAGTACGACGACGTCGACTACACCGACGACTGGAACGCGCTCGACGCCATCTGCAGCGCGGTCCCAGAGGAGATGGTGCATGTGCTCGTCGGCAAGAAGAGCACCAAGGAGGCCTGGGAGGCCATCCGCACTCTCCGCATCGGCGACGACCGCGTGAGGAAGGCAACGGCGCAGAACCTCCGCGCCGAATATGAGTCGATCGCGCTCCGGGAAGGCGAGCCCATCGAGGACTTCGCACTGCGCCTCACTAGCATGGTGCAGCGTCTGGCCACACTCGGCGATCCGGAGCCCGATGAGAAAGTCGTCGCCAAGTACCTGCGCGTCGTTCGCCCACGGTATAAGCAACTCGTGATCTCCATCGAAACTCTGCTTGACATCTCTCAGCTCTCCATCGAAGAGGTGACCGGCCATCTCAAGGCCGCTGACGACGTCGAGCCCGCTCCGGTGCACATCGTGAGCGGCAAACTGCTACTCACTGAGGAGCAGTGGGTGGAGAAGTACAAGAAGAAGGCCTCGGAGTCTAGGCGTGGCGGCTCTGGCTCTGGTGGTCGCGGCAAGGGCCTCGGCAGAGGTCGCGGACGCGGCACCGGCGGCAGCAGCGGCTCTAGCTCTTCGCGCCCGCCGCCAGATGACCCTTGTCCTCGCTGTGGCAAGAAGGGCCATTGGGCTCGTGACTGCCGCAGCAAGAAGAAGGAGGAGCCAGCCCAAGTGGCCCATGTGGCCCAGGAGGAGGAGGCCACACTCATGCTGGCCATTGCCACTACCTAGCCGGAGGGGATCGAATCCTCCCCAACGCCAGCGCTCTCCACCGAATCTCAGCCACCGTCCTCGTCAACCACCCAGATCCACCTCACCGAGAAGAAGGTGTTCCCCTCCTTCGACTCCGCCGCCAACCGGGATCCGAGCCAATGGATTCTGGATATGGGCGCCTCCAACCACATGACGGGCGCCCGATCGGCCTTCACCAACCTCGACACCGGCATCACCGGATCCATGTGGTTCGGAGACAGCTCCACTGCCCGCATCAAAGGCAACGGCGTCGTGCTTCTCTCCTGCAAGAATGGGGAGCACCGAACGCTGTCGAACGTCTACTATCTGCCCCGACTAACGGCCAACATCATCTCCGTCGGCCAGCTGGATGAGGGCGGTTACGAAGTCCTGGTGAAGGGCGGTGTGATGGCCGTCCGCGACGAGGAGATGCGGCTGCTCGCGAAGATTCCCTGCAGCCCAGGGCGCCTGTACGTGCTCGACGCCACCATAGCACGGCCGGTGTGCCTGGCGGCGCGGGGCGCTGAGGATGCGTGGGTTTGGCATGCCCGATTCGGGCACATCAACTTCACCGCGCTTCGCAAAATGGCCCAAGAAGAGCTCGTCCGTGGCCTGCCTCTACTCAGCCAGGTGGAGCAAGTCTGCGACGCGTGCCTCACCGGCAAGCAGTGCCACACGCCGTTCCCACAGAAGGCACTCGGGCGCTCCACCGAGGTCCTCCAGCTCCTCCATGGCGATCTCTGCGGCTCGATCTCGCCACCAACGCCCAGCGGCAATCGCTATTTCCTCCTCCTGGTCGACGATTACTCGCAATACATGTGGGTGGTACTGTTGCCGTCCAAGGATGAAGCTACGTCGGCCATCAAGCGTGTCCAGGCAGCCGTGGAGAGGAAGACCGACAAGAAGCTGCTCGCGCTCCGTACTGATCGGGGTGGCGAGTTCACTGCGGCGGACTTCACCGAGTACTGCGCCCAGCTCGGACTGCTTCGCGAGCTCACGGCACCGTATACACCGCAACAGAACGGTGTCGTGGAGCGTCGCAACCAGTTCGTCGTGGGCACGGCGCGATGCATGCTGAAGGCCAAAGGACTCCCTACCGTGTTCTGGGGCGAGGCGGTCTTGACGGCCGTGTATCTGCTGAATCGGCCTTCGTCAAAGAGCATAGGGGGCAAGACACCCTACGAGCTCTGGACAGGGAGTGCGCCGGGCGTCCATCATCTCCGCACGTTTGGCAGCATTGCCCACGTTAAGGTAACCTCAACAAATTCCAAGAAACTTGACGATCGCAGCAGGCGCATGATCTTCGTCGGGTATGAGGCTAGATCCAAGGCATATCGTGTCTACGATCCTTCTACCCGCCGTGTGCACATCAGCCGGGACATCGTCTTCAACGAGGGCGCTCAGTGGGCATGGCCTGCTAATCATGACGGGGGCGACACCGACTTCACCATCGCCGAGTCCACGGCGGAGGAGCCCGCCGTGATCACCACCACTCGTGCATGGGTGGGTCGTGCCTCTTCTAAACCTGCTGCATTGGGCTCCACCTCGACACCATTGCCAGGCGTGCCCACGTCTCCGTTCGTGCCAGCGCACACTCCTACTGCAAGCCCTGCACCAGGCTCATCGAGTGCCCATCTGCATCCCGACATCGAGTTCGCCACGCCGCCTGGGTTCGGCTTCATTGAGCAGTTGGACTTCGACCATGATGATGAGGCACCCCTCCGATTTTGGCGCGTCGACAACGTCATCAGGCCGGCCTCACCACTAGGGCTCGCTGGGCATGAACTGGAGGAGCACTTGCTGCTGGCAAGCGACGCCGAGCCGACGACGTTGGAGGAGGCCATCAAGCACGAACACTGGCGCCATGCAATGCTGGACGAGATGACGTCCATTGAAGCCAATGGTACATGGGAGCTCGTCGAGGCTCCCCCCCCCGCGTGAAGCCGATCGGATTGAAGTGGGTCTACAAGACCAAGAGGGACGTGACGAGCGTGATCACCAAGCATAAGGCTTGTCTCATCACCAAGGGGTACGTGCAGCGGCAAGGGATCGATTTTGAAGAAGTCTTCGCTTCGATGGCGCGACTCGAGTCCGTGCGGTTGCTGCTAGCTCACGTCGCCTCCAAAGGCTGGGCAGTGCACCACATGGACGTCAAGTCCGCATTTCTGAATGGCATCCTCTAGGAGCAGGTCTTCGTCAAGCAGCCACCAGGCTTCATCTTACGCGGGCATGAGCACAAGGTCCTGCACCTGGTGAAGGCTCTCTATGGCCTGCGCCAAGCCCCACGCGCCTGGTACGCTAAGCTCGATTCATCTCTAATCAAGCTGGGCTTCCAGAGAAGCACCTCCAAGCACACCGTGTACCTATGCGGAGCAGGCGACCGTCGGTTGGTCGTTGGCGTGTACGTTGATGACCTAGTGATCACGGGCAGCAACAACACCGACATTAGCAAGTTCAAGGAGGAGATGCGATCAACATTTCAAATGACTGACCTCGGCCAACTTCGGTACTACCTGGGTCTAGAGGTGTCCTAGACCGAGGTCGGCATCACCATCAGCCAGAGCACGTACGCTGCCAAGATACTATAGAATGTCGGTTTGGCTGGATGCAGTCCAAGCCACACCCCCACGGAGTCACGACTGAAACTAAGTAAGTCTAGCTCTGCTCCATCCGTTGGTCCAACCATGTACCACAGCATTGTCGGCTCTCTTCGCTACCTGGTGAACTCGAGGCCAGTTCTCACGTACTCGGTGGGCTACATCAGCCGCTTCATGGAGAAACCCACCACCGAGCACTTGGTCACAGTCAAGAGGGTGCTTAGATATGTTGCCGACACTCTGCACTTCGACTGTCATTACAAGAGGAAGAAGGAAGCACAGCTCATCCGCTACAGCGACAGCGACTTGGCCGGCGACATCGACACTCGCAAGAGCACAACCAGAGTCATTTTCTTCCTCGGTGGCAATGTGATCACCTGGCAATCCCAAAAGCAGCATGTTGTGGCTCTATCCTCTTGTGAGGCAGAGTACATAGCAGCAACCACTGCTTCTTGCCAGGGAGTGTGGCTTGCATGTCTTCTTGTAGAACTTAAAGGCGAGTAGGCGGGCACCATCTCACTGAAGATCGACAACGAGTCTGCCATCGCACTCAGCAAGAATCTAGTGTTCCACGACCAAAGTAAGCACATTGATGTTCGATTTCATTACATTCGTGAATGTGTCGAGGAGAACAGGGTTCAGCTCCAGTCCATTAGGATAGTGGAGCAGCTGGCAGACATCCTCACCAAAGCTCTGGGGCATGAACGCTTCTGTCAACTTCGCTCCAAGCTTGGTGTCTACAATGTACAGCAGGCACACTAGGAGTAGGAGGAGATTTGTTAGATACTCCTATGTGCTATAGATAGATAGTTTGCATGTTTCTATTATCAGCAATGCTTGTGCATAGGATCCGGCCTGTGGACTCCACGTGCATAGGACATCGAGGCCTAGCCTTGCTCGGCCATGAACTAGAGCATGCAGCGACAACCAGCGACGCGGTGTGTGGGGATGGACGCGCACACTCCTCGTGTCGTGCGCGCTTAGCATGGCATGTCTCCTACTTGCTTTCCAATAAATAGAATACAAGTGCATCAGAAAAACATTGCGTTCTAGCAGCACCAAATCTCTGTGTCTAGATCATTTTATTCGTTCCCAGGTTGCCACGCTCGTGTGTTCATCATCGCCAATGCTCACCGCCGCGTGAGTTCTGACAGAAACAAAGCTATGTTGGGCTTGATTAACCTATCAAGGCTCGCGATGAGGAGGACCCCATTCCTCTTTGCGGCCACCAGTACCTTCTCAAACAAGCCGTAGAAAGAGATGAAGAACTCAAGCCTGGGAATGATGTCGCCCTTGTGGAGAGCGCGTGAGGCGGAAGCGAACAATTTGGAGAGTAGAAAGACCGATGCAATCGTGGAGAGCAAGAAGGCGGGGGGCGATGTTATTCACCGAAGCACGGAGGAGTAGCGGGTCTACGGAGACGACGGCGGTGATGTCAGCATGCGAGAGGCCGGTGCCGGCGAGTAGCATTGTTGAATCCCCATTGTTAGCATCGTTGAATCCCAGGACCATAGATTTAGCCGGGGCGTTTGATGAAACAAAGACCTAGAACATGTTCTAGTGCAACAATAGAGAGAGATAGATGACGTCTGACGACCTGACACTGTGGAGGGGTAGATCCAAAGACCTCCATCGGGTTTGTTGGTGAAGTCTACGCACGGACAGCGACAGTCGGGGAAGATGTGTTGTAGATGTAGTGTCGGCGGTGAAGACGACGACGGCGCACTGCTATGGCGAAGGTACTTCCCGTCACTGGCTGCGCCCCTCACTTAGATCGGGTTTAGGGTTTGTCAATGGGGAGCTCGGCTCAGGCGAACCTCATGATTAGAGCCACCGGCCCCCACCTCTTTTTATAGTTGAAGGGTCGAGATGGCAGACTAGAGGGGGGGTGAATAGTCTTTTTAAAATTAATCACGTCGGCTAACCGAAACAAGTGCGGAATTATAACTATTGGTCTAGCCAAGACTACACCCCTCTATCTATGTTTTCTAGCACCTTCCAAAGATACTAATCAATCAACAAAGGTGCCGGGCTAGCTAGAGCTCACCTAACCAATTCTAGGAGCAAGGTTACACAAACATATGCCACTAGTACTTTAAGCAACAAGGGAGCTCCTACAATGCTAGTAAGCAAAAGCACAAGGCTAACTAAGCTCACTAGCAATGCTCAATAACAAGGCAACCAATGTCTAATTAGAGAGCACAAAAACTTAGCTACACAAACTAAGCAATGTGACTAACAAGGTTACTAAAACCAAATTAGCCACGCAAGGGAGCTACTTCTATGCTACATAAGCAAGAAGGTAATTAGCAAGCTACACAAGCTATCTAATTACAAGAGCAACTACACAAGCTTAATATGTATAAAAGTAATTGCAAGCTTGTGTAATAGGGATGCAAACCAATAGGAAGAATAAGGTTGACACGATGATTTTTCTCCCGTGGTTCACGTGTTTGCCAACACGCTAGTCCCCGTTGTGTCGACCGCTCACTTGGTGGTTCAGCGGCTAATTAGCATCACCCGCTAAGCCCGCACATCGGGCGCCGCAAGAACCTACCCCTTGAGTGAGGGTAGCTCAATGACACACTTTACTAGAGTTGCTCTTTGTGGCTCCCGCGGGGTGAGCACAATGCCCCTCACAAGCACTTCTCCGGAGCGCCGCACAAGCTTCTTGCGTGCTTTGACGGAGACCACCACCAAGCCGTCTAGGATTGGCAACCTCCAAGAGTAACAAGCACCACTGGCTTGCAACTCGATCACCTAGTGCCACTCGATGCAACCTCACGATGCAATCGCACTAGAATCGCTCAATCACACAATCGGATGATCGCTATCAAGTATGTGTGAGATGGAGGGCTCCTAAGCACTCTCAAGCATGGACACAAAGTCCCCCAAGGTGCTCCACATCAGCCATGGCCAAAGGCCACTTCTATTTATAGCTCCAAGGGCTAAACTAGCCATTACCCCTTCACTGGGCAAAAATCGGGCCGACCAGATGCTCCGGTCGTGTTGACCAGACGCTGGACCCCAGCGTCTGGTCGCTCACAGACGACCACATGTCCCGATTCCAATGGTCACTTGACCTAACCGGACGCAGCAGCTTCAACTGACCGGATGCTGAACCCCCAGCGTCCGGTCATTTCCAGTAAGGTATCGACCTCGACCGGACGCGTCCGGTCACACTTGATCGGACGCAGCCCAGCGTCCGGTCACACTCTAGCTTCTGTGTCACCGTACGTCAGCCTGACTGGACGCACCCTGCCAGTGTCCGATGCTTTCAGACCCAGCGTCCGGTCAGTTGACCGATGCCAGCGTCTTCGCGACCAACTCGTTTTCACTTCTAACTTTTTCACCCTTGCTCCAATGTGCTAACTACAAGAATTTGCATCCGGCGCAATAGAAAATAAGCATTCCATTTTCCCGAAAGTGCCGAATCCCAAACCCATCTCAACCCAGCAAACACCACCTCCTTTGTAGATGTGCCAACACCACCAAGTGTACACCACCATGTGTATGTGTGTTAGCTTTTCACAATCATTTCCCAAAGGATGTTAGCCACTCAACTTGCCACGCCACTTGATCCTAGCGACAATGCAAAGTTAGATGACTCGAGTGGCACTAGATGACCGATATGCAAACAAGTTTGCCCCTCTTGATAGTATGGCCATCTATCCTAAACCCGGTCATAAACTTCTCTACACACCTATGACCGATGAAATGAAATGCCCTAGGTTATACCTTTGCCTTGCGCATTCCATTCCATCTCCTCCAATGTCGATGCAACACATGCACCAACACGATCAATAATGATATGATCCACTTCATATTATCATGTGATCATATTGGTTCATCGATCTTGACTTTACTTGCTCTTCACCGTTGCCATCGTCCATCGATACCAAGTCTTGCTCAAGCTTCACCGCCACGTGGTCCATCACTTCAAAGCCTTTGACTTGCCCTTCACGCTTGCAATCGGTCCATCAAGCCAAGTCTTGTCTTGATCTTCTCCACCTTGATCACATGACTCAATGTCATATCTCATGTGCATTTAAGCTCCTTCATCATCATATGTGTGAGCTTTGCAACATCTCCAAGCCATTTTCACCTCCATGGCATATGTTGCTCATACACATGTACCTATGGACTAATCACCTGTGTATCTCACATGAACACAATTAGTCCACCTAAGTTGTCACTTAATTACTAAAACCAAACAAGGACCTTTCAATAGTGCAGGGTGGCAGGGGCCCTCCAGCCATGGTGGGCTGGGTGCCCCGATCAGGGCACAAATCAAAGGCCCAACTAGGCCATTGGGTCCAGTTAGGTTAGAGATCAACCTAACAATCTCTCCCTTGATCTCTTTCCATCTTTCACTTTCATATTCTTTACTTTTGTTCATTCCATTATAGATTAGTGCATAGAGCATGTCTCATCATCACGGTCCATTGCCGATAGATTTAACAGCTACAACACACTACTCTGTTCTGAAATAGATACTTATCTTTGGGCCTTCTTTTATCCAGGAATTATAGCCTTTCCCTTAAAGCCATGCCGGCTACATGTTCTCTGAACACGTTGGGTGGTAAGCCTTTTGTAAGCGGATCCGCGAGCATCTTTACTATACTTATATGCTCAAGACTTATGACTTGATCCCGGACTTTATCTTTTACAACATAATACTTTATGTCAATGTGTTTGGCAGCACCACTTGACTTATTATTGTGAGCATACTGTACTACCGGATTATTATCGCAGTATAACTTTAGTGGTCTATAGATGTCGTCAACCACCTTCAAACCGGGTATGAACTTCTTTAGCCAGTTCACCTGCCCTATTGCCTCATAACACGCTACAAACTCAGCATACATTGTGGATGATGTAGTGACGGTTTGTTTTGAGCTTTTCCATGAAATAGCTCTCTCTACGAGAGTGAGTACATATCCAGACGTGGATTTTCTATTGTCTCCCGCATAATTAGAATCTGAATACCCCACTATATGGAGTGAATCAGATCTTCTATACGTCATCATGAGGCATTTCGTTCCTTGCAAATAACGCAAGACATTCTTTACCAATTTCCAGTGTTCTATTCCAGGATTGCTCTGGAATCTACCAAGTAACCCGGTAACAAAAGCCAAGTCAAGACACGTGCATACTTGAGCATATTGCAAGCTTCCGACAGCTGAAGCATATGGGACCACTTTCATTTGATCGGTCTCATATTGATTCCTGGGGCATTAAAAATCCTCATATCTGTCGCCCTTGACTATAGGAGCAGGTGAAGGACTAAATTTGTGCATACTAAATTTCTTTAAGATTTTCTCTATGTATGCCTTTTGTGACAGTCCTAATACCCATTTACTTCTATCTCGATGAATCTCGATCCCTAGAATGAACAAAGCTTCACCAAGATCTTTCATATCAAATTTTGAGAACAAAAACTTCTTTGTCTCCAGTAGTAGACTGACATCACTACTAGCAAGTAAGATATCATCCACATACAGGACAAGGAAGATAAACTTCCTATTCTTAAACTTTGTATAGACACAATTGTCCTCTACATTCTCTTTAAACCCAAAATTTCTTATTGTCTGATCAAACTTCAAGTACCACTGTCTTGAAGCTTGTTTTAATCTATAAATGGATTTCTTTAGGCGGCATCCCATTCGTTCTTTTCCTTCCATGACAAAACCTTTCGGTTGTGCCATGTAAATATTTTCCTCCAAGTCTTTGTTGAGAAATATCATCTTTACATCCATCTGATGTAATTCTAAATCGTAATGTGCCACTAATGCCATTATGATTCTGAAGGAATCCTTACATGAGACTGGAGAAAATGTCTCATTGTAATCAATCTTTTCTCTTTGCGTAAAGCCTTTTGCCACAAGTCATGCTTTATATCTCTTTATATTTCCTTGAGAGTCAAGCTTTGTTTTATAGATCCATTTACAGCCTACTGTTTTGGCTCCTTTAGGAATTATCTCCAAATCCCAAACTTTTTTGGTATTCATAGATTTTATTTCATCTTCCATGGCCTCAAGCCACTTTGATGAATGATCACTTCTCATGGCTTCTTCAAATGAGGTGGGATCATCCTCTATTTGAAATTCCTCAGTGTTGTACACTTCATAATCAGCAGGAATAGCTGATTTTCTAACTCTTTGAGACCTTCTAGGGGCCTCCACATTTGGCACATCTTTTGTTTGAGGATGTTGTTGCTGTTGACACCATTTTTTGCACGTGTCAAAATGATCAGAGTGGGCTAATCGGCAGGAGGAAAGTTATTGTATACACTGACAGCCGATGAAAATCAGCTTGTAAAGATGGTTGTCGATGAATGGTGGTGGTCGATGGAGAGGTTGATTTAGACTTGGGCGTTGCCGATAAGGTTGGAAATGTTATTGTCGATGCCGATGAAGGAAGGCTTGAAGACTACTGCCGATGGAACAGGAAGTATGCCGATGGAGAGGAGGTCGGTGAGATTTCCATCGTAATCAAGGCGGATAGGGAAATAGATAGGAGTTGATTTCCTTTTCTATATTTGTTAGAGTATGATTCATGTAAGAGTCGCATGTTTCCTTAGATATGGTCTTGGTGTCCTAGTTGTGTTTGGTTATGTCTCGTTAGATCAGGGTATAAATATAGATTGAGGGACAATGTAATAGATATATCAATCAATATCAAAACCAATTTTTACTACTATTTGCATCTACTTACTTTTCGGCGACTTCGTCAATTTACATATTTTTCCTTTTTTATGAGTTCTCATTGATTCGGCGAGTTGCATAGCTTCAGTGCGACCTTCGGCGATCCTCGAGTTCCGTGTGAGTACCTCTTGGCCGTGACTTCCGGGCGTATCGCTGTTGTCAGGACCAAAGTGCTCGTATCTTCATCCTTGTCGATTAACAGGTCAAATCGACTGGCACGCTTTGGATATCGATTCGGGTATTAGCCCTTTGTATTTACAGATCCACTTTTGCATCAACACATCTTTTGGCACGCTCGGTGGGACCAATCAATCCGATCAATATGTTCAATTCCGAGATCGATTCGGGGAACATTATCGCGGTATCAGAAGAAGATCTTAAGGAAGAGCAGAGGCAGGCTATGGAAAAGGCTGTAGAAGAATACAGGCAGCTTTGTCTGAAATTGTTTAGCCTAAACAAGAGTGGACAAGTCATCTAGAAGCAAGATTTGCCGTTGCCTCGACAGGTTACCTTTGACTCCAATCCTGGTAAACTTCAAGAGATGGTTAATTCTGCAGTAAATCATGCTTTGATTAATCATTCCAATGTACTGTCCAATACTGTTCATAATGCTGTGGTTCAAACTCTCAAAGAAGGACAAGCATCACCGCATTACGTTGGGCCTGCCTATCACCAACCAGAGCTGGCATCTGTCAATACTCCATCGGCTCCCTCGGCCGTTGTGGGTGCAGAAGTTACTTCTCCTCCAGTGTCAGCAGGCTTACCTATTTTTCAATCTACACCGATACGATCAGATCCGGTACTACCAGGAGGATGAGTTCAGCTTAATACAGATCTAGCGGCATCAGCTATGTCAGGCCCTGTGTCTCAGAATAGCCAGATTCCTGCTAATTGGTGGAGATATAGTATGCCTCCGGAGTCATCTGCTTTCAATCCTAGGTTACCTCAAGTGTTTGATGCAGTAGGAAAAGCTCCTATACCATCGGCTGTTTCGCCGATGGCTCAAGTGCCTCAATATGCCACAGCAACTACTGTGCAACCAACTCCAGGAGGTTTCCAGATGCCTTTGGTTCAAACACCCAATTCAAGTCCATCGGCAAGCTTACTGCCGATGCAACAGAAAGCCCCTGTTATGAGTCAAACTGGGGTTCAGCTCATGCCTCAAGCTGGTTATAATTATCCAGCAATGTCAGCAAATTACCAGCCATCGGTAAGTTTTGTGCCGATAAGTTCTAATAATGGTTGGTCAGGACAGTTACCTGTTCAACATACAGTTCAGCAAAATCAGCAGGTTGCAGGGATTCAACAAGGTCATGTGCAAGCTGGTTTTCAGAATCAAGCATCGGCAGCTCAGTCGATGAATCCTTTCCAACAGGTTAATGGACCACAAGTAACGGCAAATATGCCGATTGCTGGAGATCATGGGCCACAAAGATATATGGAGGGATATCAGCAGGCACCTCCCGTAGAAATTCAGCCAGTCCATCAGCAGGAGGCTGATGCTTTTTGGGCCGATAAGATAGCAGAGATTATGAAGGATCAGTTTGGAATAAAACCCAAGGTCAATACTTATTCTTATCGGACTCCATACCCTCCTGCATATGATTTAATTCCTCTCCCAAATCGGTACAAGGTACCAGATTTCACTAAATTCTCTAGGCAAGATGATACATCAACAATGGAACACGTCAATCGCTTTATTATTCAATGTGGAGAGGCAGCTAGCAGAGATGAATTAAGAGTTCGACTATTTTCATCATCTTTGTCTGGATCGGCATTTACATGGTTCATTTCATTACCACCAAATTCTATTATTACTTGGGTTGATCTAGAAAAACAATTTCATAAGTATTTCTTTGCTGGAATTCATGAAAAGAAGCTTACCGATTTAGTAAAATTGAGACAGCGTAATGATGAATCGGTGGAAAGCTTTGTGCAAAGGCTACGAGATATAAAAAATAAGTGCTACAGTCTGGTGCTGGATGATCGGCAGCTTGCCGATCTAGCTTTCCAAGGGTTATTGCCACATCTTAAAGATAGATATGCTTCTCAGGAGTTTGAAAGCCTCAGTCATCTTGTGCAAAGGATCTCTGATCAAGATACTAGGGTTTTTTAGCCTAAAAAGAATTGGAGTAAAAAATTATCATTTGTTGAAGAAATAGGAGATTCTGATTCTGATGAAGAACCAGTTATCGACTTAGCTGAGTGGGTTAAGAATAAAAAGCCGATATCTTGTCCCTTTGGTCAGAGAGAACCAGAAAAGTTTACCTTTGATATCACCAAGGCCGACAAGATATTTGATCTTCTGCTTCAAGAGGGCCAAATTAAGCTGTCACCTAATCATGTGATCCCATCGGCAGAAGAGTTGAAGAAGATCTTGTACTGCAAATGGCATAATGCAACTTCACACAGTACAAATGAGTGCAAGGTGTTCAGGCAACAGTTACAATCGGCTATTGAATCTAGGAGAATTAAGTTTGGTACTTCCAAGGCCCAGAAGCCGATGAAAATTGATCAACACCCTTTTCTAGCAAATATGTTGGAGGCCAAAGGGAAGACCAAGGTATTGACGTCAGAAGCTGCTGAGAAGAACGCATTAGTAGATCCCCAACATCGGATAACTACCGATGATGCAAAAAGTAAGGGTTTGCTGGGAGAAAGCAGTAGTTCCAAGAACCCTCCTCGACCTGGCATTGTGATTACCCATCGAAGGTAGCAGGAGGATTGGCGTCAGCATAAGGACCGATATCGACAACAGCAAGAAGAGAGACGTCGGGAAGAATGGTATCGGCATAAAAATCATTGGAGGTGCCCGTTTTTCATCCATTGTTGGGAAGAAGGTATTAAATTGCCAACTATTGAAAATTACCCTGAGTGCAATGGTTATTATGGGGTTAATCGGTCAGAAAGGAGGTTTCAACCTGGCAATCAGGGTTTATTTATCAATGAGCCGATTAGAGGCAGAGCGTCAGTGCATGATCGGCTGGGGGGCAGACTTAGTGTACATGAAAGGCTTGGTAAACGCGCTGGATATTTTCCAAGGAATCAAGAGAAGCTTGAGGAAATGGCAAACGCAAGAGTTCCCGATGAAGAAATATTCTACAGGGACCCTAATATACGCCGTGTAGAATCAACTGGGACCTGTTATCAACCGGTTTGGGAAACCAAGTTTCCTCGATGGTGCCCGGAGGGTCTGACAAAGACACAGAAAAGAAGGATGCAATGTGAGCATCAGGAGGATTTATACCGAGAGGAAAATTCCTCCAATGAGAGGTCTGGTCATTAGTAGTGGCAGGTAAAACACAAAAATATGGGTCCATCGGCAGATGTTAATATGGTATTCATGTTGCCGATAGAGTTTTTGGCACTATCTGATAATGAGGACGAAGATGTTCTCTCTAATCAAGTAGCTCAGTTGACACTAGATCCAATGATGGTTGTTTTTGAGAAACCTACTGATAACGAGAGACAGCATCTTAAAGCTTTGTTTGTGAAAGGCAGAGTTGATGGGTAGCCTGTATCTAAGATACTTATCGACGGAGGGGCTGCGATTAATATTATGCCTTATGTGATGTATCGGAAACTTGGTAAGGGAGATCAAGACTTGACCAAAACTGATATGATGCTGAAGGATTTTGAAGGCAATGTGAAACCGGCTAAAAGGGCAGTATGCGTTGAATTGACCATCGGCAGCAAAACCTTGCCGACGGCGTTCTTTGTTATTAATGGCAAGGGTGCATATAATCTGCTTCTAGGGAGGGATTGGATTCATGGTAATTGTTGTGTTCCTTCTACAATGCATCAATGCCTCGTACAGTGGATTAGGGATAAGATTGAGGTTGTTCCTGGTGATTCTTCTTATATCATCGCATCGGCAGAATCAGATACTTATGAGTGAACTAAATGCATATCAGGAGAAGTTTAGGAAAAAGAGTTCCTTAGAGTTGCTGATTATGAAATTTCACCGATCCAAGCAGTCGGTTCTGAAGAAGAGTTTTAATGGATAGGTTTACCGATGATGGAAAATTAGGTCAAGGGTTCACATCGGCAGATGATTTAGTAGAAGTAGATATTGGTGATGGCGATAGGCCAAGACCTACTTTTATTAGTGCTAAGTTAGATTCCAAGTGTAAGCAGCAAATGACTGATTTGTTAAAAGAGTATAAAGATTGTTTTGCTTGGGATTATACTGAGATGCCTGGATTAGACCGATCGATAGTTGAACATCGGTTACCTATTAAATCTAGATTTCGGCCACATCAGCAGCCAGCGCGCCGATGCAACCCTAATATACTTCCTGACATTAAGGCCGAAATAACTAAATTAATTGAGGCAAAGTTTATTCGGCAGTGTCGATATGCAGAGTGGATCTCTAATGTGGTTCCTGTTTATAAGAAAAATGGAAAACTTTGTGTTTGTATTGATTTCAGGAATCTTAACAAAGCCACACCGATGGATGGCTATCCGATGCCGATTGCTAATTTGTTGATTGATGCTGCAGCCGGACATCAAATTATCAGTTTCATGGATGGTAATGCAGGTTACAATCAAATATTCATGGCCGAAGAAGATATTCCTAAGACTGCTTTCAGATGTCTAGGTCATATAGGGTTGTTTGAGTGGGTAGTCATGACGTTTGGTTTGAAAAATACCGACGCTACTTATCAAAGAGCTATGAACTTTATTTTTCATGAATACATCGGCACACTAGTGGAGATCTACATTGATGACGTAGTGATTAAGTCTGGAGATATCACAAAACATCTAGCCGATTTACGAAAGATATTGGAGTGCACAAGGAAGCATGGATTGAAGATTAATCATAATAAATCTGCATTTGGTGTATCGGCAGGTCAATTTTTGGGTTTTATGGGGCATCAGCGGGGCATCGAAATCAGTAGGAAGTCTATTGATGCAATTAATAAGGTGGTTGCTCCTGCCAATAAAACTGAATTGCAATCTTTGATCGATAAGATTAATTTCATTAGAAGATTCATATCTAATCTGTCGGGAAGGATCAAGGCTTTCAGTCTATTACTTAAATTGAAGACCGATCGGGAATTTGTATGGGGAGCTGAGCAGCAGTTAGCCCTGGATGAAATTAAGAAATATTTAATAAATCCTCCAGTGCTAGTTCCACCTCAACACGGGAAACCTTTCAGGTTGTATTTGTCAACTGATGATATCGTTATCGGTTCAGCTCTTATTCAAGAATTTGAAGGAAAAGAACGTGTTATTTATTATTTGAGCAGAAGATTAGTGGATGCTGAGACAAGGTATTCGGCCATTGAAAAATTATGTCTGTGTTTATACTTTTCTTGTGTCAAATTAAGACATTATTTGTTATCTGCCGAATGTACGGTCATATGCAAAGACGACGTAGTCAAGTATATGCTGTTGATGCCGATATTAAGTGGTAGAATCGGCAAGTGGATTTTAGCATTATCAGAATTTGAACTACGTTACGAATCGACTAAGGCAGTTAAGGGGCAGGTTATGGCTGATTTTGTCACTCAGCATTGTAATACAGTGGACTCTCTAGAGGTTGCTCCTTGGACACTTTTCTTCGATGGGTCCACATGTGGTGAAGGAGCAGGTATCGGTATTGTGTTGATTTCACCTCAAGGAAGGAAGTATGAGTTTTCATTGCCGATTGTTGCTACGTCGACAAATAATCAGGCTGAATACCAAGCCTTGATAAAAGGGTTAGAATTGCTGAAGGAGATACGTGCCGATGCTGTTGAAATCTTTGGTGATTCTATGCTAGTTATAAATCAATTGGCTGGGGTCTATGAATGCCGAAGTGAAGTTTTAATTTCGTATTATGAAAGATGTTTGCAATTGTTGAAAGGGTTTAGAGATTTTCGTCTTGAACATATTTCTCGACTGCATAATGAAGAGGCTAATCGACTAGCTCAGCATGCTTTAGGGTATTAGCCTATTCAGGAAGTGCTAACATCGGCGGTCGATATCGATGACTGGAGAAAGGAGATTGTCGATTATTTAAAGGATCCATATAAAAAGGTTGAAAGACGTATAAGGTTTCAAGCTACCAAGTATGTGCTCCTCGATGATGAATTATATTATCGAACTATAGATGGAGTTTTACTCAGATGTGTTAGCAGTGATGAATCAAAAAGCTTGATGGGTGAAATTCATGAAGGAGTGTGTGGAAAGCATCAATCGGCTTTCAAGATGAAGTGGATGATCAGAACGAATGGATATTATTGGCCGACTATTCTTGAAGATTGTTTTAAGTATTTTAAAGGATGTCAGGGGTGTCAAAAGTTTGGTAATATTCAAAGAGCGCCTGCATCGGCTATGAACCCTATAATTAAACCTTGGCCGTTCCGGGGATGGGCTATCAATCTCATCGGTCAGATTTATCCGCCATCGAGCAAAGGACATAAATTTATTCTGGTTGCTACCGATTATTTCACAAAATGGGTTGAGGCAATTCCTTTAAAAAAGGTAACGTCAGCTAATATGATCGATTTTGTGAAGGAGCATATTGTTTACCGATTTGGTATTCCTCAAACTATCACTACCGATCAGGGTACTATGTTTACATCGGGAGAATTTGATGAGTTTGCTGTAGGTATGGGAATTAAAGTTTTAAATTCTTCTCCATATTATGCTCAAGCTAATGGTCAGGCTGAGGCTTCTAACAAAGGGATCATCAAACTCATTAAGCGCAAAATTAAAGAAAATCCTAAGAGGTGGCATACAGTATTAAATGAAGCCTTGTGGTCATATCGGATGTCATGTCATGGTGCAACCAAAGTAACGCCTTATCAGTTAGTATATGGACACGACGTAGTATTACCTTGGGAAATTAAAATTGGCTCTAGGCGAATACGTTCTCAAAATCAGCTGACAGCCGATGATTATGATACTCTTATGAAGGATGAGTTGGAAGATGTGGCGGGTCATCGGTTAAGGGCTTTAGTTAGCATCGAAGAAAATAAGAAAAGAGTAGCCAGATGGTATGACAAGAAGGTGAAGGTAAAGGAGTTTGCCGATGGAGATCTAGTCTGGAAATTGATTTTACCGATTGGGACTAAAAGTTCAAAGTTTGGAAAGTGGTCTCCTAATTGGGAAGGTCCATATCGGATGAATCAATCTATTCCTGGTAACGCATATATTCTAGAAACCCCCGAAAGGGTCGTGTTTCCCAGAGCATTAAATGGAAAATATTTAAAGAAATATTACCCTAGTATCTAGATGGATGCATAAAAGTATAAGTGCCGATAACAGTCCTATCGGCTAGAATTATACAAGGATGTCAATGTCTCGTAAAGTGCCAATGCAATAGACAAGATTTACAAGTTTAACAAGGATTGGATAGCCAATATCGCACACAGGCGAATCTGGTCGGCTTCCTTCATTTCTTTGATGTCTTCATCGGCAGCACCCTCCACAGACTTGAGTTTTTTCTTCATGGCCAAGGCTTTGCGAGCCTGGGTATCTCTTTCTTGCTGAAGGGCCTTGATGGCATTGGGTAGCTGGCTTTCTTCTTGTTGAGCATGAGTTAAGGCTGCCTCGACTTCTTTCAATTCAGCCAATAGAGCCATCTTCTTTGCCGATAAATCTAAGATTTTCTGCTTAAGTTCAGCGCCCGAAGTCTGCAAGTTGCCGATACCCTTGTGCTTCTCATCGGCAATTTGTTTCAGTTGTAGCATCTCTTCTTTGAGTTGAGCCTGAGCTGCTCTATCGGCAATGCGTTGAGCAGCCCGTTGATATTGCAGTTGGCGGCTTTCTAAATGGACTGCTGGGAAGAGTACTTCTTCAACATCGGCAAGGACCTAGCCATGGATTGTTTTGAAAATTGCCTTTATAGGGTCCAAGTCATCTACCAGTTGGGCGGTATCCTGCTGTAACAAGTTTAGGAGAGCTTCCAACTTGGACTTAGTTTCTACCGATATTGTTCCCAGTGCAAGGGAGGAACTTGTTTCCTCTCCATCATCGTCAGAAACGTCAATGGCAAAGGAAAATAGGCTGTTTGGGGAGTCTTGTTCCTGAGGAAAAGAAAAAGAGGTCAGTTAAGGATAAGTATGAATATTATAAATCGACTAGGTCAATCGGCTTACCTGTTTCAAGGCAATTTCCTGTACTTGACTGGAGGAAGCAGCCTGGAGTATGCCGTGTGGAGGATCGACTGAGCTTGCCGATGGGATATCCTCTGTGACCTCATCAGTGGTTGGCTCTTGGGGTATGATGACTGATGGTATGTCCTGTACAGGAGGATTAACTGCTTGCTCAGTTGCATCAACTGATTCTGGGCGAATTGCAGACATTGGGGCAGATGTGGGGATCGACATGGACTTCTGTCATTTTGGCTGTGCCTCGGCATCTGTTAAGGCTTTGCGCTTTGCTTGGGCATCAGCAATGGTTGGCTGGGGGGCATCAGCACTTGTTGGTTGTGAAGCTTGGACATCTGGTACGCTTGCCGATGTACCCATTTGTTGCTGCAAAATAAGTGTAAGGTATGATGTTTAACAGATAAAATGTGAAATCAAAGGGATACCTCTGAAGGTTTGTCAGAAGAAGTGGTGCTTGATATCAGAGGAATTGCCGATGACGATCCAGCAGCGGCTCTTACACCCTGATGATTAATGTTAATACAATTTGTGATCGGCATGAGTAGAAATAAACAGGGTTGTTACCTTGAATGCCTTGACCAGGGCTGTAGCAGCAGCCAATGGAGTGGCCCTAGCTGTAGACAATTTGGACTTGGAGGTGATGGTCTTGGCATGGGTCTTCTGGTGAGTCAAAGCAGCTATGGTGGGGGCGTTGTAGCCGATCGGTGATATCGGGGAGACAGGCCAAAGATCGAAGGGTTTTCCACTTTTGCTCATAGATGGTGCTGGGTTGTTAACCTGTCACGAGAAAATTAGTTACCGATATATGAAAGGAAAAAGCAGAAGGGAGTTAAAAGAAACTTACTGCGCCATCAGGGATGGCGTATTCAGGGTCGATCATGTGCCGATATGTGTGAGCAGATGTTGCAAACAGTTGTTCTCTCCACTCTCACCACCATTGCTTATATGATTCGGTGATGAAAGATACTGGTGTCCAGATGGATAGATCGACATCTGTAGTATCGGCATCGGGGGAGAGTCGCACTACCCTGTTCTAATCTGTTCCGTAGGTGATTGTTTCTCTGGGTTTGATCACATCGGTAAAACAAAGTTTGATTGGCAGTTGCCCAAAAGCCAATTGACGGGATACTGTCGATGGATTATAAAACTCATGTGATATTGGTGTTTTTCCCGCTACCGAATGTGTTTACTGGGATTGCCCTGGGAGTAATGATGGCCATCATGAGCTCATTATCCTGATTCAGAGTGTCATCGGCAAAGTTGAAAAGAAGGGGGAATCTGTTTTCTTCATCAATATAAGGTACCCAGGCCTTATGATCACGAGAAAGACCATTGTAGAAGCTTTGGAAGAATCTGCCGATCTGGTCTTCATTGGCCTCTGTTCCAGGGAGGACAATTATGGCTTCACCAAAATTAAGGGGTGAGCGTGTTGCCGATTTCTCATCCCCAAGTACATGGTCTTCAGCAATTTCTCATGGGAATTGTTGGGCAAAGAAGTCCCATTGCAAACGTTTGTGCATATGGGTATTCAGCCACATGTTGATAAACCACCACGGGCCTCCTAAGTTGCCGATGGGTTCGCCAAGCAAAAGTTTCTGAGACACTTGATGAAGAAAATGATAAGTGGAGCTTAGAAGGTATCGGCCAAGAGGGAACCTTACACCATTGGCCAAGAGTTCAGCCGCAGGGAGGAAGGCGTTGGTTGGTCCTACTGATCGACCACAGAAGATAAATTTTTCTAACCACATATTCAAGAATGTGGCATGTTCCCTCTGGTTAACTGTCCCAGTCTTCTGGCATTCTTGAATATATCCTGTCCAACCGCCGATGTTGCGGGTATTCACCTTATATTTAGATTTTCTGCCATAGATGGAGCCTTCATCGACAGTTAAAATATCCAAGCCAGTGAGCATGTAGACATCGGCAAGTGTGGGAGTAGCTGGGCCATGTCCAAACATGAAAGTGTTTGTTGTGTCTGACCAGAAGTAAGCAGCTGCAATCATCATTGACTCATTCTTTTGCATATCGGCAATAGATAGCCTAATGCATTGGTCTAGCTTCCGTTCTGCCCAGTGTACTTGCATCGACCTATTAACCCTCAAGTACCAATTTTTCCACCCTTTGGTGGTTTTGGGCCAAGATCGGAATGTATCTTTCCATAAATTCAGAGAGAAATTTTGGGCTCTAAAGGGGATTCTGTTAACCTCTGCATTAATCAGATCAGTTGGATCTGGGTTGCCCATTGGTCCTAGGCATTGGACATGCAGCTGATTGGTTGGAATAACTAATTTGTTGTGCAGTTCCTAAGTTTAGAGGATCCGAAGAACAAAAGAAAAGAAAAATTACCAATTGTATGAACTCGCAAAGACTAGAGGAATCGAGGTAAAAGGTAACGGAAGTGGAACGAACCGTAGGGACGTCGAAGTTGATTGCCATTATCTTGAGGTAGATGGGGGCACGAGCCGGAGACTCGAGGTTGACGCTGGAGAAGAGTTCTTGTTGGTTGAGGTCGCGCAGTTGTTCATCGGAGTCGCCGCCGAAAAGAGAAAATGTCAAAGATTGGAGTCTGAGGGTAGAAGACGAGCGTTTTGAAGAAATCTATTTATAAGCCGCTTGGAGTAGGGGTATTTTGGACTTATCTCTATGTCGCGCGCATGTAGGTCAAGGTGGTTCAGATGGATATGGTAACTGTTCGCACGATGATCAGGGGATTGTACAGATGAGTTGATGGCAAGTAATCATAACTTGGAAGAGATATCGGTACAGGATATTTTAATTCTGAAAGTGGTGGTATTATTATGTTAGGGTCTTGCCGATGGATTATTGTTTCGGTATCTTAACCATAATCAAGGCAAGAGTGGTTAGCAATTGTGCGATATTTACTGAGGTGCGTGAATCAGGATTAGATTTGATTAGATTTGATAACAGATCAAGTTTTGGCTTGAAGGATGAGTTACGGTAATTGGGCGAAGGCAAACGTTATCTGGAGTAAATTTCAGAGCATTAATGGTTTTATACTCCGAAATTGGAGGGCATGTGTTGACATCATTTTTTGCACGTGTCAAAATGATTAGAGTAGGCTAATCGGCAGGAGGAAAGTTATTGTATACACCAACAGCCGATGAAAATCAGCTTGTAAAGATGGTTGCCGATGAATGGTGGTGGTCGATGGAGAGGTTGATTTAGACTCAGGCATTGCCGATAAGGTTAGAAATGTTGTTGTCGATGCCGATGAAGGAAGGCTTGAAGACTACTACCGATGGAACAGGAAGTATGCCAATGGAGAGGAGGTCGGTGAGATTTCCATCGTAATCAAGGCGGACAGGGAAATAGATAGGAGTTGATTTCCTTTTCTATATTTGTTAGAGTATGATTCATGTAAGAGTCGCATGTTTCCTTAGATATGGTCTTGGTGTCCTAGTTGTGTTTGGTTATGTCTCGTTAGATTAGGGTATAAATATAGATTGAGGGGCAATGTAATAGATATATCAATCAATATCAAAACCAATTTTTACTACTATTTGCATCTACATACTTTTCGGCGACTTCATCAATTTGCATATTTTTCCTTTTTTATGAGTTCTCATTGATTCGGCGAGTTGCATAGCTTCAGTGTGACCTTCGGTGATCCTCGAGTTCCGTGTGAGTACCTCTTGGCCGTGACTTCCGGGCGTATCGCTGTTGTCAGGACCAAAGTGCTCGTATCTTCATCCTTGTCGATTAACAGGTCAAATCGACTGGCACGCTTTGGATATCGATTCGGGTATTAGCCCTTTGTGTTTGCAGATCCACTTTTGCATCAACAGTTGCTCTCCCTCATTTGTGGCAATAGGTTTTATAGGATCCTAAAGAACAGATTCATCATCATTCATTGTTGCCACAGGTGGAATAACAATATGTGCTGGCACCATAGTATCCTACACTATCGATGCAGCGACAGCAGATAGTAAGAAAAATAGCTCATGAATCATTAGAGTGGGCGCATACACCTGCTTCTCTTCAAGGTCAATTTCTCGAGCTACCATGCTCCCCTCATCATTTTATCCTCTAGGAAGACAGCGTGTCTTGTTTCTACAAACTTTGTATGTTTGTATGGACAGTAGAAACGGAAACCTTTTGACTTTTCTAGGTGGCCAATGAAATGGCAACTCACTGTTTTGGGATCTAGCTTCCCAATGTTTGGGTTAAATACTTTAGCCTCAGTAGGGCTCCCCCACACACGCAAATGGTTTAGTGAGGGTACTCTTCCTGTTCACAACTCATATGATGTTTTGGGTACCGACTTACTTGGTACTCTATTGAGAATATGAATAGCGGTTTTTAACGCCTCTATCCATAGGCTCATCGGTAAGATGGAGTAACTTATCATACTGCATATCATATCCATCAAGGTATGATTACGCCTTTCAACTACTCCATTCTACTGAAGTTCACCCGGTGTAGAATACTGGGCTACTATGCCATTCTCCTATAAGAACCTTGCAAAAGGTCCAGAAACTTGGCAATATGGGGTATGCCGACCGTAGTACTCCCCTCCATGGTTGGACCTGACTATCTTAATCTTTAGGTTGTGTTGGTTTTCAACTTCTGCCTTAAATATCTTAAATTTATCCAATGCTTCTGTTCTTTCTTTGATTGGATAAATATAGCCATAACGGGAGTAATCATCTGTGAATGTTATGAATAAATCATAACCATCCACACTCTTTATTGGAAATGGACCACAGATGTCTATGTGAATAATCTATAGAATTCCTGTGCTTTGTTTGGCATATTTCTTAATTTTCTTTACATATTTTCCTTTTATGCAATCTCTGCATTGTTCTAAATCTGAGAGCTCTAATGGAGAAAGAATATCATTCTTAACTAGTCTTTCTATTCTCTCCCTTGAAATATGGCCTAAACGACAGTGTCATAATTTCAACAACGCATCGTGAGCTCTCTTTTGTTTTCTGTTTACATCCGCAGATGAGGATACATTCACATTATCGCACGCAACGTTCCTATTATCGCATACAACATTCATATCATCACGTAGTGATAACAAATAAAGCTCATTTTGTAAGATAGCAAGACCAACACATGCATCATTAAATGTTATCTTACATTTGCCATTTCCAAAATGGCAATCATATCCATCATTGTCCAAACATGAAACACTTATTAAGTTTCTCTGTAACGAGGGAACGTAAAGAACATCTCTAAGTATAAGTTTGAAACCATCAGCAAGCTCAAGAGAAAGATCGCCAACAGCTTCAACTTCTGTTTGGACTCCATTTGCTACTTTAACGTGTCTTTTGCTTCTTTCCGTAGTCCTCGTCGAACGGAATCCCTGTAAAGAATTAGCAACATAAACAGTTACACCTGAGTCAATCCACCAAGTAGATTTCGAAATCCACCAAGTAGATTTCGAATATTGTACATACATGGATTTATTTATGAACGTAATAATATTCTCACCTTTTTTTTGCCATGATCATCTTTAAGTAATTGGAACAATTTTTCTTATAATGTCCCGTCTTCTTGCAATAGAGACATTGGTCTTTCTCTACTGTGAACTAGTTCTACTGAGGCTTATGCAGCATGGGACCCTTTCCTTTTGACTTTGAGGAGAAGTTGACATTATTATCCTGTTTTTTATTGTCTTTCAAATAATTGATAGAGCCACCATTAGCAGCTTTCATCCTCTCCTCTTCTTGCACACACATAGCCATGAGCCTTTCCATGTCTTATTTTTTGGGCTGTATGTTATAGTTGACAACAAAGGTGTCAAACTCTTTTGGCAAAGAAGCAAAAATCAGATGAATAAGGAACTCATCCTTGAGAATCAAATCTATTGGTTTTAGCTTGGATGCCAGATTGCTCATCCTTAGTATATGCTCTCTTATGTCATCATTACCTGAGTACCTCTTTGTCACCAGCTGCTTTTTCAGCTGGGTAGCATATATCTTTGAAGAGCTAGTGAATTGACTCTTTGTTCTTTCGAGATACTCGGTGACGGTGTCACACTCTAGGATTGAGCCCATAATTGCAGGCTCAATCGTGTTCTTTATCACAGCCAAACACTTTTTGTTGACAGTGACCCATTTCCTATACTCAAGGTCATAGAACATCTTTAGGGATGCAAAATCCCTCTCTCTGGTTGCCCAAGCGGCATCAGCCTCGTTTGTCT
Organism: Miscanthus floridulus; assembly: GCF_019320115.1. Classification (NCBI taxonomy): domain Eukaryota; kingdom Viridiplantae; phylum Streptophyta; class Magnoliopsida; order Poales; family Poaceae; genus Miscanthus; species Miscanthus floridulus. The sequence continues at coordinate 136,516,878 of NC_089582.1, forward strand.
CTCTCACCGGTGCTACAGGCTCTGTGGGACACGGTGTGGTGACTACACAGTCCACCTCAGCCAAGATGAAGGCTAGGTTGATCTTTTTCTTTCATTCAATATAGTTATCACCTTTGAGAGTGGGAATTTCTTTAATACAACTCATCAAGTTGTATCCTCCTGAAAACATAATTTAAATAATGTAAGAACATAAATAATAACAATAACAATTGCATGTCTTAGTTTCAATGTTGGTCAAAATTAAAACATACAATTATTCTCTACACTAATTCTAGATCACCGTTGGGCAGAAATAGAATTAATGCAAGACAAAACATCATAATATTGCCATTAATCAACATTGGTCAGAATAATAACAATATTATGATCAATTAAAATATATCCATTTTTCAAAATTAAATTAATGAAAATAACATCTTTAAATACGCAGCGAAAAATAATTCAATTTGATGAATTTTACCCACAGGAAAATCCTCTTTTCTATTTTCTTTTAGCCATCTATCCATTTTCCAGGAAATAAAATTTTACTGGAAAACGAAAAAACAAAATGACTCAAATATCACTGTTCATTTGATCCCGCCAACAAAACAGCCCGGCCCACTACCTCTTGCGCGCGCTGTGCTTCCTAGGCCGCAACCTGGGCCTGGGCCGCCAAAGCTGCGCGGCTACGCGCGCCCGCCTGGGCCGTGAGTTGGCCCGTTCGATCTCGGCTGCCCGCACCGATCCATTCAGATCCGACGGCCGAGCGGTGAGATCGGGTGAATAAAACCCGCTGACGCCGGCCTCTACCCGAAAACCCTAACTCACTTTCTCCTCTGCTCTCTCTCTCTTCGCCGCTCACACTTCTCTCCTCAGCGCACCACAGCGGCAATTGAGTGATGGTGACCGAGAGCAAGCAGCCACGGCGTCCGAGCGACTGGTGCCGTTGCCGGCCCCTTCGCCGGCGCGCGCGCTCCCCACGCGGGTGAGCGCACCGCCGTCGAGAGGACTAGCGGCGATACCCTTTTTCCCTCGGTGAGGAGCTCCCGAAACCCCGAAAACCCTAGATCTCCCGTCCTCTTCTCCACCTTCTTTCTCTCAGCCTCGCGAGCACGCGCCCGACGGCAGTACAGTGGTGAAGTTTGCCATTTCCCCTTCCCCTTTTTCTATTTGATTGGATTTCTTTCGTCTTTTCTTCTCGGATCTATCCGATTTCTACCTTTTCTTTTCGGATCTGTCCGATTTTAGGGTTGGGGATGGGGATGGAAGTTAGGGTTAGGGTTAGGGTTCTGGGTTCATTGTTAGGGTATCACTGTTGTTCTTTTCCTGAATTGATTGCGGGTTTTAGGGTTCGGTTTAAACGTGAAACCGAGCCCTCCTTTTTTCTTTAACCTAGTTAGGGTTAGGGTTCATCCGAACCTTCCTTTCTTTTCTCAGATCCGAAAGGATCTTGAATGATAAGCTAGATCTATGCCTAAACGAGGCTCTGATACCATTGTTAGCATTGTTGAATCCCCATTGTTAGCATTGTTGAATCCCTAGGACCATAGATCTAGCCGGGATGCTTGATGAAACAAAGACCTATAACACGTTCTAGTGAAACGATAGAGAGACAGAGAGAGATAGATGAGGTCTGACGACTTGACACCACGGAGGGGGTAGATCCAGAGGCCTCCATCGGGTTCGTTGGTGAAGTCTGCGCACGGGCAGCGACGGTCAGGGAAGACGTGTCGGAGATGCGATGCCGGCGGTGAAGATGACGACGGTGCAGTGCTGTGGCGGAGGTACTTCCCGTCACTGGCTGTGCCCCTAACTTAGATCGGGTTTAGGGTTTGTCGGTGGGGAGCTCAGCTCAGGCGAACCTCGTGATTAGAGCCGCTGGCCCCCACCTCTTTTTATAGCGTAGAGTGACAGGGGCCCTCCAGTCATGGTGGGCTGGGCTCCCCCGATCAGGGCGCAAATCAAATGCCCAACTGGACCGTTGGGTCCAGTTAGGTTAGAGATCAATCTAACAAGGATGGCATCGGGGTTGGAGGCGGAGATGAGGCGGCAGGAGGAGAGCTCCTCCAATGGTCTATTGGATGGTCTGGATAATTCCTTGAACGCCTTGTTGGAAACCTCGCCGGCTTGGGCGGGTGCGAGGCCGCAGGAGGCGACGAGGTAGTCCAGAAGGGTGCGGGGACGGTGGCCGTGGAGGTGGAGAGGAGGCGACACGCGCAAGAGTGGATGTGGATGGGGGAGGGGAGCAGGGAGGCGGCGCGAAGCAGAGGGAGGAGGCGATTTCGGAGGAGCAACATCGCTGGTCTCCGTGGCGGAGGGGTAGGTCATCGGCCGCTGTTGAGGAGGACGATTGGACGAGACACCACCCTTTTTTGTTCCGTGTGTGTGGACTGGGCAATCTCCCAGAGTGGGTGGGCCACGAAGCAGTGACTGGTCTGGACTGGATAGCGGACCGGGCTCGCTCGGCTCCGTGGCGGATCGCTGATGGAGGCTGGCCCGACTGTTTTTTTTGTTTTGGGCTCAAATCTCGTTTCTCATTTTGCTAAAAAAAATTCTCGTTTCTCATGTTCATCTAGTTTGAGATTTCCCCTAACTCTAGTAAGAGATAGGAATTACGGGCGAGTTAACTTCTGCCAAAATATATTTGTCAAAGATTGGGGCTGTTTGGACATGTAGTAATCATTTACAGGTGTACGACCATCTTCAAAAGACTCTTTATATGTTTCCTAAATTACAGGAATAGAGATTTCCTCAACTCTATGCTGTTTGACTGATGATTTCTGCGGCTGATAAGTCGACTGAAGCTGATTTGTTGTGAGAGAAAAACACTACTTCATTCCATCAGAAGGTGTAAATGTGAGGTGACGTGATAACAGAAAATTTGAGCACTCGAATCCCACATCCTCTAAATATCCCTCCATACACAGAAGATCATATGAATATTCAAAATCAAAATCTCCCTGTTAGAATTTATTTTTCTTCACTTTGAGGTATGTCCCAACACGTACTCTGCAGCGCACGGCCATGCACGCTCAAATTGGTGGCCCACATGATTACCATAAACGCTAGTACAAGAAATGGTATAACTGATTACTACCATTACACTTTGGGAAAAATAAAATGATATAATAGAAACAAAAAATAATAATTGCCATTATCTTTTATATAATGATGCAGGCTTGGTACAAAATCTGCTGAAGATTTTCCCAACTAAATGCTATCCCTACTTACCCTCATTTTAAACATGCAAGGAACAATTATTACAAGGCCCGCAGAAGTGCAGGTATCATTTCTGGCACTCTTGGATATTTGATCAAAAGGTTTAAAGCTGATAGCATGAAAATAGAAAATATGAGCACTCCCCATCCTATCCAAACACTCTCCTGCTATATCAAAATTATATGGATATTAAAATCTCAACTTGTAAACAAGCATTACCACAATATAACTTAGGAACATGAAATCCTTTTACAGAATATTGTTGGACGTGTTGGAAAGCTGCATTTCTAGCGTTGGTATTCTATTTCTATCACTAGTATATGTTGGGTCTGGACATCTAACTTTCAGTTCTCAACAGTACCCAGTGATCTAGTTAGTAAAGCTCAATTAGATGTTTATCCATTAATGTGCAATACATTGGGAGGGAAAGTGCAGAATGCTCAGAATTGCAAAGTTATGAAATGAACTGATTGCCACCGTTATGCTTTGGTAAAAACAAAACAATGGAATAGATAGGAAAGGACATATTTGCTAAATGGTGGCAGATTTGTTCAATTTGATGCCATATGTGCTGAGTGTCATTTTAAACACACGACATGACAATTGCAAAGACAGCAGAAGTGTAGACATCATTTTTAGTATTCTATAATGAACTTCTCATCAAAAGGTGTAAATAGTGAGACATGATGTTAAATGACCTGAGCACCAGAGTCCCACATCCTATCTAAACACCTTTGACGATATGTCAAAGATCATATGCATATTCAAAAGGGAACCTCAACTTATCAACTACCGCTAGGACAGCATACGTAACAAGCACGGAATTCTTGCGAAGGGTCTTGTTAGACTTGCTAGATCCTAGATTCCTACTGTTACTATTCAACATTCAGAGCAGAGTAATTGAAGAAACCTGCCATTATGTTTCTGCTCTAGTGCTTACTCAGTCTTCCATGCTTTTAATATCAATGTGAAACCAAAACGATGTGCTTGAGCCTCCATTTCATTCTGTGAGCATGTTCTGAACAATTTTTTTTCCATGGAGTGGCCAGACTGAAACAAAAACACAGCACATCCATTCGAGGAACCAAACAGCCAGTCATGCACATCCCAGAGCACCTCCACTGGAAGTCCATCGACATAGATGGTCTGGTTCCCTCTGAATTTCCATGCCAGCCTCTTCACGTGCAACACTTTCTTCTTGTCAATCCTAATCTCTAGGCTGGGATCCGTCACCCCTGCCGTGTCGCACTCTAAGGAGATGTGATGAATCTGACCAATGTCCAAAAATCGAGCTTTCGCGGAATACACCTTCTTCGCATAAACGTGCTCCTTCCTAGCTATCATGACTGCATCAGAATGCAAAGCATCTGACAGAACCCGGTGATCCTCCTCCTTGCACAGGTCGCCTAAAACAAGGACAACTTCAAGATCATAGAGTAGAGCAACATGGAAGCCTCCGAGTGGCTCTGGCCCAGCTGCAAACTTTGCGGCTGACAGGTCCCAGATGATCTCCACACTGCCACTATCCAATTCCATGACCTTGGAACCCTTCCTCTTGGAGAACAGCCAGGGCTTAACCTCCATCTTGCAGAAGCAACGGTTGGAGTAGTCATGGATGGCAATGGCGAAAGCCTGCCCCGAGGCCACCTTGGTCCAGGTGACGGTGACCACGCAAGGCTTGCCGCGCAGGCGTGCCAGGTATGCACACTGCACCAAGTTCTGCCCACTTGAGGAAGAGGAATGCGCAACCTGGACGGCGCTTTGGCTTAGGCAAGATGCAAAATCTCTCATTGTGACGACTGTGACGGTTTCCCTCAGTGCGGGGTGTCTTTTCGACGAACACCACGTGCACAACTGCCCTTTTTTTGTCAGGAGACTGATTTCTGCATTTGGATTCTACTAGGACGCCTAATTCCTCCAAGGACCGAAGCAGTCGTGGAACGGATCCGTCATCTTCTCATCTTTGCAGACGATATTCCAAGATAACCCCCGCCGAATGCACGCGTGTTTGTTCAACCTGAAAACTGAGATAGCAACAAATCAAGAACGCGGACCAGAAAGGCGCATCCTGTGATTCCCAACCCCAACCAACGTAAGATAAAAACAAACCTTTTTCCAGGCCAAATCGAGAACCGCTAGCAGGCAGCAGCACAAGCCCAACTGAGGACGAAATCACCAGATGGATAGTGCACACGCCAAGGAATAAGCTCAACGAAAGGGGAAGAGGCGGACAGAGGCCAATCCAATGAACGGCCGTTTTACTTGCGTTTTACACCTGACCCCGACTAAAAGGAACTCACTCACTCACCTGCTCCACAACAGCGTGTTCCCTCCCTCAGCAGCAGTAAACTAGTGCCACTAGCAGGCGCTGCTCCGCGCTAGCGGCGGCGTTGGAGCGACCAAAAGCAGGGTGGTGGAAAGAAGAGGACAAGCTGGGAGGACGAGGAGGGGAGGGCGACCAGCGCGGCGTTGGGGAATGTGGGCACCAGAAAAGACGCGGACGCAGGCAGCATGCTGCCGGGACGAGGTGCAGCTGCACTGTCCAATCAGGCAATCACTGTGACCGGTCGCCCTCCCGGCGGACATGAGAGCTCCGCAAGATCCGCTTCTCCCGGGGGAGATCGTGTCACCCCCGTGTACCCTCTGCCCCCCGTGTTATACGGAAACGTTTCATGATTCGTACAGTAACGGGCAGGTTGTTAGGGTTCGCGAGCCCGGCCCAAGTAGGTCCATGGTACCACCCAATTCCAGCTTCATCCCCGGGCACCGGGCACCGGCAAGTGTCTTGCCATAACTCACAGTCCGTTGCTGTTTGGTGCAATCTGAACCTTATATCCTTATATCCATGCTGATGCATCACCAAATAAGATGAGGGGTGTTTTGGATCGTTTTGCTGCGCGCTCATGCAAAATTGCTGGGTCATCAACACGGACCCTTTTCCTGATACACTCCTGTTCATATATTGAATCAGCGCATTGGTTTCTGACTTCTGAGAGATCTCGAGAGTTTGGGAGTTATATATGGTTGCCACAAGTACGTTGCCAATAAATAGTTCTTCCTCAGATCAATTGATCTTTTCTTGATGAAAGGTGAATCAAATTGTTTCAAAGTTTAGAAGACAAATGAAAGAATCTGAACGCAATATGTTTTTTATTCCAGATTCATGTGTAATTTGAAGATGTACCGTGCTATTTTTATATAATTCCCACTTTCCTTCGCAAAAAAAAAAAATGTTTCAAGTTATCAACCAATTCATCAACTCGAGCAGGGTTTGTGATCTGAGTTGCACTGCACGGGCACACGTGACACGTCACCTGGAATAGCACGAGCAATTGGCGGAGGCGCCGTGCGGGCTGGGTGGTCTGATCCTGAGAATCGGGTTCCTCTCGAAGAAGTTGGATGGCCGGAGCTCGAAGCCGCCACTCAGCGTGGGCATCACCGGGAAGTCCTCCTGGTAGGGTATGTGATGCAGCCCCAGCGTGTACCACAGCACGATGTCCTCGTCCCTGATCCCTCTGTTCCTCCTGCTCCACGCCGTCAGGCTGTCGGCCCCGGTGCTCTGGTCGGCGTACAGCCCGGACGCCCACTTCTCGGCCTTGCTGTACGGCGTCACCCACACCTGCTTCTTGGTGTAGCTCGCCCGCCGCTGCGGGTAGTCATCGTCGGCCAGCACGGACGCCGCCGTCGCCCCCGACGGAATGAGGCGGTACCCGACCTCGTGCCCCATCCGGGTCTTCTTGCCAGGGTTCACGAACAGCAGGTCGGCGGGCCCGGCGTTGACGTCCGCCTGCCCGTCGGACTCCGTCTCCGCCACCTCGCGCCGCACCGTCCAGTAGCTCCGCCTCGGCGTGTCGGCGCCGCCCGTGGCCGGGTCCCCCGTGTTGCGCCTGGCGGTGATGATGTTCTTGACGAAGGAGTTGTTGGTGCCGTCGATGTCCAGGTCCAGGTGGTACGTGACGTAGTGGTCGTGGTAGATGGCGAGCGTGTTCTCGGAGACCAGCGAGCCGTGCGCGTCCGCCGTGAGCTCGTCGGCGTGCGTGTACGACGTCCCTTTCACCTCCAGGAGGCCGGTGAGAGACACCTGCGGGCATCGTACGATTTCAGCTCATCCAGACACAACACAAGCGGTCACTGCGGACTTGCGTTTGCTTCAGAATTCAGATACGTTACCACGAATTTGATGGAGCCGCTGGTCTTGAACTCCCAGTCCAGAATGTAGTCATAGTTGCCGGGCGACACCACCATCCTCACCACCAAGGTCACGTCAGGCCGGACCTCCGTGATCTGCATGAAACGGCGACAATCTCGTCGTCAAAACAACGTGACATTCATAGTCGATGCCTGCTGCCTGCTTGCTCACCAATCGGTCCGGGAACCCGGCCTCGGTGTGGCGCCACGCAACGTCGCCGGCGTACCGCTCGAACACGCAGATCCTGTTCTCGCCGCTGACGGGCTTGCCGTCCTGCCCGGCGTAGGAGCCATCGAAGTAGGCGGCGTTGGCGGGGCAGTCGGCGCCGGGCTGGAGCGGGAACGCCCAGAGGCCCAGGCCATACTCGCCGGCGTCCAGGAACGTGCGGTAGTACCACTCCTCGACCGGGTCCATGTACGGCACGAAGACCTCCGAGACGAAGCCGCGGTACAGCACCCGGCGCCGCGTGCCGGCGTCGGCGTCGTGGACCGAGGCCAGCGAGATGACCGTGCCCGCGCGCATGTCGAAGCCCACGTGGAACTCCCAGTTGGCCCACCTGCAGTGGCAGAAGAATTGGCCCAACGCCAATTTTCATGACTATTTTTTATAACCTTTTGATTTGAAACTCCTGCAAAAGATAGCTACGATCCTTTTTTTTTCAGAAAAGCTAATGGACAACCGGTTGTTTTAACCAGCCTCAGTAACCGGTTTTTGTTCCGTCGATTTGCTTACCCTGCTTCCCCGGTCCGTCAGATTGAGACGGGGCTGGGCGCGAAAACGAGATCGGCGACAAATTGAGACGGGGCTGGGCGCGGAAACGAGATCGGCGAATCGGGACCGGGATTAGTGCCTGGGGCCAGGTGGACGTGGAGGGCGGGCGCGGCCTTCTAGTGCTGGTGCGCCGCCGCCTTCTTGGAGACGCCGCCGGTGGGCTTGGTGGCGCCGGCGCCGGCGTGCGCCTTCTGCTGGCGGAAGGACTTCATGTCGCCTCCGCCGCCCCTCGTGATGCCTTCTGCGATCTCTCTCCATCGTAGCAGGTGGTGGCGTTGGGATGAATGGGGGTTGGAATGCGGGCGGTGGCAGAGGAATAGGGTCTTGTTTAGATCACCTCTAAATTCTAAGTTTTTTCATTCTCTTTCCGTCACATCAATTTTTAGACATATGTATGGAGCATTAAATGTAGATAAAAAAATAACTAATTGTACAGTTTGGTTGTAAATCATGAGACGAATCTTTTGAGCCTAGTTAGTCCATAATCAGACAAAGTTTATCAAATACAAACGAAACACGCTATAATATCCGAATTGTAAAAATTTGTAATCTAAACAAGGCCTAGGTAACGATGGTGGATGACTGGACAGTGAGAGGGTCGAGGGAAAGGAAGGGATAAGTTGAGGTGGGTCCCGCCACAGTTTGTAAACAATTTATAATTTTTTGAAATTTGTGAAGAATTTGATGTATATTTCGTCTGGAATCCACCAAAATAATTTGTATTTTTTTTTAAAAAAATTGACATATATATATATGTGGTATTCTCAAATAACATCACTTTGTCCAATAAACTATACTGGAGAAATTATCGTAAATATAGTAATAAAACGGTATAAATATAGCTATAAAACAATGTAAGTGCACGGACAAAAAATCTAATTGTTAGGAGAGGCTAAAACAACCCTTGGACAATTTTTTTTCAAAGCAAACATAAATAGTACGGAGTAGTACCTTACACCATTATTACTATCGATTCTCTTACATATATTAGTTAATTATTAGTAGGTAGTACTACAGTACAACTTTAAAAACTCAGTCGCAATCTGATAATGACCTATAATTATCTATATAAAAAGAGTAGTTGGAATAAGATAAGGACATCGATGGAGACGGGGACTCTCAAGCCCGTCAAAATTAATTATTGCCGGGATTTTTTTCTCTGTCGCATTCGAGTGTAGTATATAAATGTATAATGTAGTGGTCCTTGTCATCAACGTGGACATCATGCAATCCAAACAATTTGGTTCGAGGCAAAGGGTGGATGGGATATGACCATCCATATATTTTGGAATATCTATGTTGTCTGTTTTGTTGAATAGGTAAGACGAATTATTTTTCTGTTTGGTTGGATGGATGAGAATACTTAACCAATTATATCTATTATTTAAAAATAATAATAACTAATTATACACTAATAAATATGCACTGACACTAATCTTATCATTATAACTACTAATTTAAAATAAAACATGTTAATTAGCACTATACTACTCTAATTGTCACACAAAACATGTGCTAATTAACATGTGGATATTCTCGCCTGCTAGATTTTTAGGATCAGGATATCCAGCATCTACTTAGAATATTTTCTGTTATGGATATCCAGATTCAATTTATCCATCCAACTAAACACGTTGCATCCGTGGATATCCATGCAACCCATCACAGCCTTGGCTCTTTTGATGACATTTCGGAGGCCGGAAGCAAGCCCTTATTTGGACAATTGCTATCCACATGAAGCCTGCTATTTATATATGGCGTATCAGCCTATCATCACGCAGCGTTTGACGTTCGAAATGCACCGACAATTTTCAATTGCAAAAATATGAGACCAGCCCCCGTGGTGTGCTTCCAGAAGCCAAGATTATACTGGCCCCGTTTGGCTTACCCATTCTTTTTTCAGTCGGAACAGCACAAAATAGTGTTTTTCAACTAGAATAGTGTTTATTCAGCAAGCCAGTTGGATTTTCTGAAAAATGTCTTGTCACAGTATAAGCAAGTTGCAAAGTTGGACCAATTACATGGTGCAACTGCAACTGCAACTGCAACTGCATGTGCAGCCCTCAATCTATCTACTTGAAACTTCAAATGCACATAGCAGGCAGGCCGTTTTACACTGCAAATAAACAGAACTAAACAACCCCTTTGCTACACTATCAGGAGAAGAGTGCATTTGAATAGTCAACCAAGTGCCAAATTCTTGATAAACGACGAAGCCGATAATAGAGCAACGTTGGTACTGAACTGTGTATTTTTCTTCTTTGAATTACCTGACGACGTGGCCGTCAATGTGGAAGCCCCTGCCCTCCGGTTGCACGGCGACACCCGGCGCCAGCTGCAGCCCGGCGAGCGGCGGCCCGGTCTTGCCCGCCCGGTAGTCCGTGCCCTCGGCCTTGGGCACGGGGTACGTCACCCGGTCTCTGTACCCGACGATGGCCATGGAGTCGAGGTCCACCACCATGGTGACGCCCTCGATCGGCCGCGCGTAGAAGTTGGCCGTGGGGCCGGCCACGAAGCACAGCATCTTCGCCACCCGCTTGGGCGCCCCGGCCCCGGCGCCGCCGCCGCCGAACCAGCCGACGGGGAACACCGCGCAGAGCACGTCGTCCATGTCCACCCCGCGGCGCCGCACGGAGTCCACGAACGGCGGGTACGCGGGAGGCAGCGCCACCGCCGCGAACTGTTCCTCGAGCGTGAGAATCGGGAAGCCCGCGCCGCGGTGGACGGCGTGGGAGAGGACGGTGGCGGAGGTGCCGTTGCTGGCGATGTCCACGCGGAGCTCGTGGGACTGCCCGCCCGCGCGGGCTATCACGAGCGCCCGTCGCGGCAGGGGCGGACGCGAGGACAAGCCCCCGGTGCCAGTGCCGCCGTAGGCGTACGCGAGGACGTCGGCCTTGTCGGGCTCGTCGAGGCCGACGTAGTGGAAGGTGAGCGGGCGGGCGGGGACGAGCGGGGAGGCGAGCACCGCGGCGCGGACCGCCGTAACCTCCTCAGGGGTGAGGGGGTCCAGCGGGTGGGGGTTGGAACGGGAGGAGGCCGCCGACGCCGCGGCGGTGACGGACAGCACGGCGGCGACGAGGAGAGGAAGCATAGCTGCCCGGTGTGACATTTGGGCCATCCGTTGAATGGCGAGTGATGAGAACGGACCTAAATCACTCACTGTGAGACTGTCCGATTGCTACAGATGATGTAGCACGTGATAATCGAGTCGCCCCCACCGGCGCAGGCTGCCCCTATCATTGCTATAGGTTTTCGTCAGAAATATCGATTTGCAAAAAGTTTTTCATTTTTCTTTCATTTCGTTCTCTATTCGTTTAGTTGGGTTTGGCGGGGGGCAGTCTCTTAGCTGTCTGTTCTCTTTTCTTGTTGTCCTTTGTTTGATTTTTTCTTTGCATGCTCTCTAATAAATTTACTCAGCAATTCTCTTGCTGAGCTTTCGAAAAAACTAAGTGCAAAAAAATAATTTTGCCATTTTCATCTTAATTATTATTTGTATTAATGTTAATAATAGAAAAAGAAAAATCTTTTTTGGGATGTTTGCTGTTATGTGCAAGTAGCTTGCTTTTTTCATTACAAAGTCTGTGTTCTTTTTTTCTTTAACATTTTTTTTCATATAGGATATCTTTGGCACATATCACAACAGCTTCATGAGTTGGTGTGAGCTATTTTATTTTTGTCAAACATTTATTTTAAAATAGTTTCATGGTGAAGCTGTTTTCTTCTCCTCTCATGTGATGTGGGACCCACAGTACACAAATGACAGGTTCTGCCCACGCACAGCAGAGCGCACACGGGCGTGGCTCGTCGAGGGCGCCGTTGCCAGGGCTCGGGCGCCGGGGGCGTGGCTCGCCGGAGCACGGCCAGCCAGGGGCACGGCTCACCGGGCGACGACCGCCAGGAGCACGGCTCGCTGGGGGCGCCATCGCCAGGCTCAGGCGCCTGGGGCGCGGTCGCCGGGTGCGTGGCTCACCGGAGCGCCGCCAGCCATGGGTGTGGCCGCCCGAGGCGCGGCTCGCTGGGGACGGTAGCCAGGGGCGTGGCCGCCGGGGTCGCAGTTCGCCAGGGCGCGGCGCCGGGGGCGCGGTCACCGGGAGCGCGGCTCGCCGGAGCGCCGCTAGGCATGGGCGTGGCCGCCGGAGGCGCGGCTCGCCGAAGCATCGCCAGCTAGGGGCGCGGCCGCCGGGGCGCAGTTCGCCAGGGCGCGACGCCGGTAGCGTGGCTCGTAGGGGTGCCGCCCACTAGGGGCGCGGCTCGCCGGGGCATGGTCTTCTGGGGCGCCGGGACTGGGACCGAAGATCGGCCATCCACCTCGAGCTCGGGCATCGGCCATCTGCCGTGGGAGGAAGATGACAATAAAGGGAAGAAAAGGGAAAGGACAGGAGTAGTTTGGTGCTTCGTTCTTTTTTCCTCTCCAGAGAAGCTGTTTTATCAAATGGGATAAAGAAAACAGTTCAGCTTCACATGCAGAGCGGCTCATTGAGCTGGAAAACAAAAAAAATAATTTCTTCAGTGAAGGTGAGCTATATCAAATGGGGCCATAGTCTGTTTTATTTATTTGATTATAATTGTTTTGTTCCAACGGTTCACAAACTAGTGCATCTTTCATAATTTTTTTCTTTGTTAGAACATCTCAGTGGTGAAAACTATGTATCGGGTAGCGATATTAGAGATACTCAAAGCAAGGAGGTTAGCGCCCATGCTGACTTTCCCGAATGAAGCAAGACGTATTAAAAGGTCTCGTTCAACCTCAAGACCACGGGGTCTCACCCAAGACCGCGGGCTTCGTCTCACCCGACCCAAGGACGCGGTTTCCGTCTCGCCCGACCCCAAGGCCGCGGGGGTCTCAAGTAAGGCCGCGGGGGTCTCACCCAAGGCCGTGGGCTCTAGCTCGCCCGACCCCAAGGCCACGGGGGTCTCACCTAATGCCGCGAGCTCCGTCTCGCCCAACCCCAAGGACACAGTTTTCGCCTCGCTCGACCCCTTGGGTGCGGGCTCTGTCTCGCCCAATCCCAAGGCTACGGGGGTCTCACCCAAGGATGTGGGCTCCGTCTCGCCCGACCCCAAGGCTGCGAGCTCCGTCTCGCCCGACCTTATGGCCGTGGGGGTCTCACCCAAGGCCGCGGGTTCCGTCTCGCCCGACCCCAAGGCCGTGGGGTCTTACCTAAGGCCGTGGGCTTCGTCTCGCCTGACCCTAAGGATGCGGTTTCTGCATCGCTCGACCCCTTGGGTGCGGGCTCCGTCTTGCCTGACCCCAAGGCCGCGGGGGTCTCACCTAAGGCCACGGGCTTCGTCTCGCCCGACCCCTTGGGTACGGGCTCTGCCTCGCCCAACCCCAAGGATGCAGTTTCTGCCTCGCTCGACCCCTTGGGTATGGGCTCCATCTCGCCCGACCTCAAGGCCGTGGGCTCCGCCTCGCCTGACCCCTTAGACGCGGGCTCCTTCTCGCCTGACCCCAAGGGCACGGTTTCTATCTTGTCCGACGGGGACCCATACCGCCGCCAACCACTCTAGGTCCAAGCATATGGGCCTAGGTTAAAACTCTGACACCAGGGGAAGAGACTAGCATGCCTCGATGTCACTCGTGGCTATGACGGGCCATACCTGAAGATTCACATCAAGAACAGCGTCAGGCGTGCTGGTGCTGTTCTACCTAACCCTCGTATGAACGCTGACAGACGTATCAATTCACCACGACATCCGTCAGGATGAAATAGAACACCATGACCGGTAGATGACGCCTACGCATTTCATCATTGATGAATAGGGCCACGACATGGAGCCATCCCTGTTGACATCTACAGGATCGGCAGGACCCGCATGAAGAAGAAAAAGGACCCGACGATCCTGTAAACCTTCTTCTCTCTCTTGTTCTTTTCCTTTTCCTTCGTTGTAACCCATGCTTTATCTTCGCCTATAAAAGGGGAAGCAGGGCACCCCATGAAGGGGAGCCAGATCCGCATGAGATCGAACCACGAGATAAAAAGCACAAGAGCAGCAATCGAGCTCGCGACACCCATTCACTCCTTTCACCAGAGACTTGGGATCCTTTCCCTCTCTTGCCTGTTTGTAACCCCTACTGCAAACCAAGTGTCGGTAACACGAGCAGCAACAAACTGAATGTAGGGATGTTCCACCCAAACCAGTATAAACTCTTGTGTCCTCCGAGCACACCATCCGAGCCAGACACGTAAATACAAATTTACTCGTCGGTGGTCCAAAAACACCGACAGTTGGCGCACCAAGTAGGGGCTTTTTGCGCGTCTCAACGTCCACATCAGGCCTCGAATGGCTAATCACGGCGTGAGCTAGGTCCTAGGCGCGCACGTGCGCTTCAGGAACCTGGACTTCATCATTTCGATGAAGGGAGAGTTGGCGCAAGTTCCTACCGCCGTCCAACCTCTCCACTCCGCCGGCCTCGATGCGATCACCGAGGCGCTCGGGGAGCTACAACTGCACACACCGGAGGGCTGCGCCCTTGGAGGCGACCAGTTCCTCGGGTTCAATTACGGGAGGGTAGAGCACTAGCTCAGCGCCTTCCTAGGACCTCAACCGTCTCGAGGGACCTGGGCCGCCTCACCTTCTCGTTCATCAATGTCATGGCACAGCTTGCCAAAAAGAGCTGCTCTCCCCAGAATACCTTATCTAGAGCGCCCCGACAGCGCTTCCGTTCGATCTACATAACACCATAGAGACCGTTGGCCATCTTGTGGCGCAGCGCACGCCCACATCCCCTACGAACGATGAATTCATGGGGATGACTAAATATGTCGTAGAATCTTTCCACAACATCCTCGCAAGAGAATCGGAGTCACCCTCCAACTCTGACTCCAACAGGGGCAGCCATCACCCTTCTCGTGAATGTTTCATGGCAGGTACCCCTGAGGGATATGTCGAAAGCATCCATGAGGGAGAGGCTACCCAAACAAAAGGCTTCAACGACAAGGTCGAGGGGAATGCAGGGGCCCCACCTCGCCTACGGGTAGAGCAGCTGAAGGCCCAGCACCAAGAGCTCGAGAAAGCATGACTCTAGCTTGAGTAGGAATGCACGGAGCTCGAGCAAGAGATCGAGCGCCATGGAGACAGTGGCATGCGCGCGCCATGGCCCATGATGTGAATCGGAGGATCATCGAGGACGGTAAAGCCCTCCTGCACTTTGCTAGGGCAAGCAAGAACATCGCTGCTGCGGCGGCCTTGCTCCAGGGGCTTCCATGGCCCATGACACCTGAGGATCGTCGGGCCCATCGCAAGATTCGCACACTACTCGAGCGTGTGGCGATGCAATAGTCCAAGAGCTCGCTGTCCCGGCGACGCGAGCTCGATGCTAGCCAGTGTGCGCCCTAAGAGCAACCCAACAGGGACATGTCAGTCCACCAGGCATAGCAAGGAGGTAGGTCGCATGCCGTGGTCCTGGTGCATGAGCGTCTCGGCCTCCAACATAACGTGCGCGACACCCTCAACGCCCGCAGGCATACCCGTGGTGATACGAGTGAGGAGGCTAGCCGTGGCTACCAACCTCGACGTGGCTGGTGCTACAACAGTGGCAAGGATTGAAGCCTGAGCCCTGACTTGTTGGGACCTCAGGCCTTTGGCTGACACATCCTCAACGTCGTCTTTCCACCGTGGTACCGACCGCCGACCAACATCCTAAAATACTCTAGGGAAACAAACCTCGGACTGTGGCTCGAGGATTATTGGCTTGCTTGCCAAGCCGGTGGAGCGGATAGTGGTGATTTCATTATCCACAACCTTTCATTGTTCCTAGCTGATTCGGCGCGAACGTGGTTGGAACACCTTTCGCCTAACCAAATTCAAAGTTGGGCAGACCTAAAAGAGATCTTTATGGGAAATTTCTAGGGCACATACACGCGCCCTGCGAACCCATGGCATCTCAAGAACTACTGATAGAAGTCCAGGAAAACTCTTCGTGGGTACATCCGGTACTTCTCCCGGTAGTGCAACGAGCTGCCCAATGTCACCGACATCGACGTCATAGGAGCTTTATGGGCTTGACTTGACTTGATCTAGTGATGACATATAACATGTTTATGGGCTTGTAAACCTAATGTTTAATCTAGAAAATGAACTATAAGTGTTTAACTCAACATGGTACAAGATAACCCTTATTTGGAGGTGTGAAGAAGCTTGTCCTTGGATCAAACCAAGTTAAATATCTTTGGGAAATAATCTAGAATTGAACCAAATTTGGGAAAATGATCCTCACCCCATTGATTGACATTGATAATCTCTACCCAATAAGTTATTCCATCTATTTTTAAACCTTTGTGGTCATTGATGACAAAGGGGGAGAGAAAACAAAGATAAGGGAAAGATAAAGGGGAGAGAAAATAAGGGGGAGAGAAACAAACATAAAGATATCTTGATATATAACAAAGGAAAGGGATCAACTAATTATTGAGCACACAAGTAGGGGGAGCAAGCTCATGAACTTGTATGGTGCATTTGAATATGCATTTCATATGTTTGCTTGCATGGCACAAGTTTTAAAATTCAATATCTATGCTTGTGTGGTGTATGCTAGTTGTCGGTTTGAATGATGAAATGAAAACTAGCATGCATAGGATATCTAGTGATTTCACTTCCAAATATTTCTAAGTGGTATTGAGCTAACCATGGTGCTAAGGATGGTATATTGGTGCACTCCGATTGGTATTATGCTTCAAAGGTCCATCTTTTATACCTTAGCATCATTTGGTAGACATTGACTCCTACATTACCTATCTAAGCATATCTGCAAGCTTTAATCTAAACTCTTAGCACATATGTAGGGGGAGCAATTGCTACCACTTAGGGTTCATGAAACTTGTCCATATCCTTTTACACATGATAAATATGCTTGGGCAAGCAACATGGATTCAATTGAATTTCAATTCATATCTTTGTATAAGGGTTGTCATCAATTACCAAAAAGGGGGAGATTGAAAGCTCTAGTTTGGTTTTGGTGAATTGATGAAACCCTAAGTGCTAACCTAGTTTATCAAGCTCGGCGGGATTCGGCGCTTTTGGGAAAATGGAATGCCTATTTTCTATTGCACCGGATGCAAATTCTTGGTGGTTGGCACATTGGAGCAAGGGCTGAAAAGATAGAAGTGAGAACAGAGCTGATGCCAGCGTCGGTCTAGTGACCGGACGCTGGATCCAGAAGCACCGGACGCTGACTGCCTGTGTCTGATCGCGTTGACTGTCGGTACAGTGGCTAGGGTTTAACACCGGACGCTGGGCTATGTCCGGTCGAGGTGGACCGGACGCGTCCGGTCGAGGAAAACTAGGTTTCGACCCTTACTGTACTCGACCAGACGCTGAGGTTCCAGCGTCCGGTCAGTTTCTACCAGAGCGTCCGGTCAGCGTCATAATCGTTGGAATCTAACGAACAGCGTTTGAAGCTGATGACGCGTGGCGTCCATCTGTGGACCAGATGCTAGGTCCAGGGTTCGGTCAAGTGGATCGGAGCATCCGGTCAGAGCGTAGAGTACCCAGTGAAGGAGTACAATGGCTCTATTTTGTGGGGGCTTCTATTTAAGCCCCATGGCCGACTGTGGCTCACATCTTTGGCCATTTTTCATTGATATAGCAACCTTGTGAGCCTAGCCAAAGTACTCCCACTCATCTACATCATTGATTCATCATCATAGTGAGATTGGGAGTGATCCAAGTGCATTGCTTGAGTGATTGCATCTAGAGGCACTTAGTGATCGCGTTTCGCTATGGATTTCGCTTGTTACTCTTGGTGGTTGCCGCCACCTAGACGGCTTGTAGCAGTGAGGATCGTTGAGCTGAGGGTGGTGATTGTCTCTAGCTCCGATCGTGGTGATTGTGAGGGGTTCTTGACCTTTCCCCGGCGGAGCGCCAAAAGGTACTCTAGTGGATTGCTCATGGCTTGTGTGATCTTCATCTTGTGTTGGTTGTGCGGTACCCTATTGAGGGTTTGGCATGTAAAGCCAATTAGCGCGTGAACCTCCAAGTGAGTGTATCGCCACAACGAGGACTAGCTTGCCAGCAAGCAAGTGAACCTCGGTAAAAATCATTGTGTTCATCATTGATTTCGAGGTGATTGGTCATCATTGTTATTCATCTTTGTGATTGATTGGTTCATTCATCTACACGGCGGTATAACCCTCTTGATCACTCTCTTTACTTTACCGCAAACTAGTTGACAAGCTCTTTAGTGTAGCAAGTTGTGAGAGCTTGCATGCTTGGTTGGTGTGGCTCTTTAGTTAGCCTTTGAGAGCACACTAACATAGGGTAGTGTCATTGCTCTTGTGTGAATTGACACCATCTAAACTAGAATTGTGGTAGGTGGCTTGCATTTTGAGTAGGCTAGCGCAACACTTGCTTCGCCTCATAATTGTCTAACCATTTGGTTAAGTGTTGTTGTAGAAATTTTTATTAGGCTATTCACCTCCCCTCTAGCCATTAGGACCTTTCACCATGCTTTCCCCATCAAGCACCTATACAAGGACTGCGTCCTCATGAAGCGGTTCTTGTTCAGAGGCTCCAACAAGAGGGAGCATAGGAAGGAGCCCAAGCTGGGCGCAAACGATGCCGAGAGGAAGGATGGCATATTTCTAGCACTGGATGGCTGCCTCATGATCTTTGGAGGGTTGGCGGCCTACGACTACAGGCGCCGCCAGAAGCTTGCACGCCATGAGGTCTATACGGCCAAACCGGCCGCTCCTTCATTCCTCTGATGGTCGGAGTCCACCATAACCTTTGATCAGACCGACCACCCGGAATGTGTCCCGCAGCCAGGAAGATATCCGCTCATGGTTGATCCCATCATTGGCATGAAGTAGCTCACCAAGATGCTGATGGATGGAGGTAGTGGCCTCAACATCATGTATGTCGACATGCTCAATGCCATGGGCATCGACTGAGCGCGCATCCGGTCGACCAGGGCGCCTTTCCACGACATTGTACCTGGAAAGCAGGCCATGACACTTGGGCAGATTGATCTACCTATCACATTTGGGAATCCAACCAATTATAGGATAGAGACCCTTACCTTCGAGGTGGCCAGGTTCCACAAAATCTACCACACCATCCTAGGACGTCCATGCTACGTGAAGTTCATGGCTATCCCCAACTGTACCTATCTAAAGTTGAAAATGATGGGTCCATACAGGGTTATCACCATCGGCACCTCCTTCCCATGTGTCTACGAGTGCGAGGTCGAGTGCTGCGAACACGCCGTGGCAATTGTTGCATCCAAGGAGCTTACGATCATCAGGGAAGAGGCCGTCGAAGAAGCACCCAACTCCAAGTGGTTGGCCGGGTCTTTCGAGCCTGTAGAAGGCACCAAAGAGGTCCTCATATGTAACACCCCTGGTGTTACGAGCTCATTTAGCATCGAGATTTGGGCCTAAGAAAAATTTTCGAAACGAGTCTCTCGGATTTTAAACTTTAAAATATTTGAGCTTATGTTTAAAATGCCATTTTTGACAAACTATATTGGGCAAAGTAATTAAATAGCGCTTAAATATTTTGTCTCTATGGGTTAGTGTGAAGTATGAACTTTTGCGTGAAATAATTATTGGTGGAAGTTAATCAGATCGGACGACGCATAAACACACAATGTGATAAGACAGAAGCACAGTATTCATTTAATTTTCTTGACTTCACTTGATTGGGTCTCATGAGACGTATTGTCATACTAGGCGTACCTACACTAGTGTAGTACATGTCTGCATATGATATATAACTACACTGCACTCATGTCATTATCACCCCATCTCCCATCTATCCACATAGCTCGTCATTCCTGGTAGTAAAATTTTGCAAGCTGTGGCTTTGGCTTGCAGCGTCAACAACCATCACATCTTCTCATGGTTCTTGGCACTAGTACTAGCTCTGCTGCTTGCGGAGACCTTGGCACATCGCTCCAATGCACTTTGGGCGAACAGAAGTAACAGCTGAAGCGGTGCTTCACCTTCACTGTGTAGGGGTGTCAGAAGCATGTGGTCTTGCCCCTACCTCATGTCCTCTAACCTTCCTATGCGCGCGCTGGAGCACCACTGTCGGCCAAGCTGTGCCATGCTGTCTCTGGTTGCCTACCTCTGCTATCGTTGTCTGTCGCTGCCTACCTTCCTTTTCTCTGTTTGCTCTTACGCCAGGGCATCCGTGCTACAGCATGCATTTTTCTTCCTTGCTTCTTCGCCTACCCCCTGCGCTCGGAATTCAGGCGTCCGCTCCCTTGCCTGCATGCCTGCACCACCGCAACACCCTTGGTCACTAGCGTGTGCGCCCACGCACGCGCGTCCCCATGGCCCACGCTGGGCCATAGCCATAGCTCTGGCTCACCTCCTCTCCCCCATCTCTGCTTGCCTTCTTCGTCAAGACGCCGTTGTCGCACCTCTTGCCGTCGTCTGCCTCGCCTCGCTACCTTGGGGCTCTGCCGCACCGAGCCCCGCCTCCTTCCTCCTTGTCTAGAACCGTGGTTCACACCCTCCATTGCGCCCCGCCATGCTCCTCCATCAGCGTAGCCCCGGGTGGGCATCATCTACGACTCCGTAGCCGAAGCCCACCGTGCCCCGCCCCAGCACATGGAGAGCCATGTTCGCCGATGCCGAGGCGCTACCTACCGTGCATCCACCGGGGTCACGCGCCGCCGCGCCGCGCCTCCCATCTTCTGCTGCCGAGAGCGCTCGAGCCCGTGCCGCTTCACCTCCATCGTCGCGCACTGTAGCACCCTCTCCACGTCGTGCGCCCTTGTGCTGCTGGCTACCGTTTCCCCATCGGACTGCCGGCCAGCCGTAGCTGCTCGCCTCGCGGCTGCTGCTGGTCATGCCGTACATCCCATCGCCGTCGCGCCGGAGCCGCTTGCCTTCACGTCGCGTCCATCCCATGTCTCCTCTGTTTTGAGGAAGGGGAGAAGGGTAAGGTTTGAATAGAAAAATTGTACGGGGTTCTTATTGCGAAGTACGTGACTCAAATGAATAGTAGAAACAGTAGCATTCTAAATAGATAGAAACTTGGGGATATTTTTGCAAACCGTCGGCGCACACTGGGCTTGCCCAGTTGGGCTAGCTGTGTGCACTTGGCTGTGTGCCCCTGTGGGCCGCGCGCGTCCCGCCCACACCTGGGCTGGTTGCTTGTGCGCTTGGGCTGCCGCGTCCCTTACCGCGCCACTAGGCCACGCTTGGCTAGCAGGCCACGCGTGCAGTTGCTGGGCCGCTTGTGCCTACGCGCCTGGGCCGCCGTTCGCGCCGCCTGCCCCGCTGGGCTAGCCGGTTGCCACCACTGGGCCGGTTGGTGGCCGCTGGCCTTTTATTTCTAAAACAATTAGCTAATTTAGTTGGGGAATAAATTTGTAAAATCAATATAAAATTATGTAGATGTCTAAAAATGGTGAAACCAATTTTGTTAGTCTCCTAAAATCATGATCTACCTGTTAGTAGATTTTGTTCTCATAGTTTGATAATATTTTTGAAAGCTATATAATTAATTAGAGATAATTAATATTATGAAAAGGTAAACTTGTAGGAATCATTATGGCAAATTAGTAATAGTGTTGGATCTGAAATGTCTACAGTAGGTTCCTAGCAATATTAGGTACTCGTTGTAATTATTGTAGTTCCAGAATAATTAGTTTGCTAGATAGATAATGATGCTCTATTTCGAATAATGATTAAATCGATAGAATAAAATGAAGAAACAACTTGGGTTTATGTAACAAAAATAATTGTTGGGAAATAGCGTCTTATTTGACAACATGGATATGTAGCCTAAGTACAGTCGTTGTTAGAACTAGATCGTTAGCTTGTGAGGTGCGATCGGATTTCTAAGCATTTTGGCTGTTGTTGATTATTTATATCTATGCATTTGCATCAATACATATCATATAGGTATGATGATGGATCAACGGATCAATTGAAGGATGATTGGGAATTCAAAGATGGTGTAATGGTATTCTCTCCAGGAGATGATGCGATGGGCTTTCTATTCAGTGGATGGTGGATGATCTGAAGTTGCAGATACTAACTTTTTGATATATATCTTACCCAGGCAAGCCCCGATGCATAACTCCTACTTTTCTGCAGTTTAAATTATATTTGTACATTAAGTTTTAAGGAGTTGAATGAAACCAACTTGCATATATATCTTTATCCTATGAGTCTTACTAGTATGACATGATCGTGTAGAATGCTATGCTATAGAACTCCGATAGAAGTCGAGTGATTGCCTGTCACTCGCGAGAGATAGAAAATATATTACTGTATTATTATCACTTAGAAAATATAAATGGTGAAAAGGAAAATGGTGACCGGGCAGGGATATGGTTTGGGTATTGGTGGGTGTAAGAGGTTGTGTCACCATGGACGCGGGGCATGGCTTGGTTATACTGCTTTCCCTGTCTGTGTCGGTTAAGGACCGATCATTGCATAAGGCATCGTGGGCAAGTCATAGATTTATTATCCTGAGCACATACTTGTGTATGGGCGCTTGGAAGACTTATTGCTCTCTTGCCGTGGGTTTCGACTCTTTTTGGACCGACTGTCAGGGTTTCTTTTTGGTGGAGGAGGTCCTTGCACCATACTGAGTCCAGGACTCAGGGGCGGGGGCTTGGAGTCCCAGTTTGGGTGGGGACCTAGGACCCTAGGACAGGAGGGTGATGGGTTGGTCCTGCTTGTGCCCAGGGTACAAGCGAGGCATATGTTTTCGGGGTACCCAGCTGGGGGCATTGATTCGCGAATCGTCAGGCAATCCAGTATGGCTTGTTTCGTGTCTAGCACCGTAGTAAGAACTAAAAGATGAAAGATGGAAAAAGGAAATCCGATTGCTTACCACATGCTTGAAAGTAGCACAGGTGTTTATATAGAATGGTTAGTTAATGAACCAATGTGGCTATTAATAAAAATTGAATATAAGGACGCACGCTTAGTAATGCTTTCTGCAGATGCAATAAACCCACAAGCCAGATAGCCTTGCATATCCTTGGAGTCTTTTCTTTCCTCCTATCGGGTAAGTCTTGCTGAGTATAATTAAGTACTTAGGGTTTTATTCCCCCTGTTGCAGGTGACAGGTGGATGCTAGAGCTGACCCTTATGTGTGGATACCTCCTAGTGGGCTCAGCAAGGATTCATTTACGCTGCGATCATAGTTCTTATTTATAACTCTCACTAAGTGTTTTTATAAAGGAAATTTTATAATCTGTTGTCCTAGTTTATTATCAATGTTTCACCATGCCATGAATAGATAATTATTTCCGCTGTAATTCTAATCACATGTTTATATTCCGCTGTTATATTAAATTATTCATAACTCTGATAATATGATTACATTCCGCTGTTATAATAATAAATGTTATACTCTGATGTACATGTAAAGTGATGTAAGAAATGGTTAAAAATAATGTATGCTTTATTCTCTCATTTGTGATCCTGATGAAAAATGTGGATTTTCGGGTTCTCCCCTATAGTGTGCCCGACGGAATCGAGTAATTTAGTGTTCTCCCTCGAGGGCTTAGTGTCTAATAGAAGATGAGCACTCCTGGGAGGCATTAGATTAGGCGATTATGCCACATCTAGACCCTAGCGGCTCTGAGGGTAAACTAGTGCGTATTGGCATCACGCTTTCCTCCGAATAGAAAGGCACGCTCATTGACTTCCTCCGCGCCAATAGAGACATCTTTGCGTGAAGACCCTCGGACATGCCAGGCATTCTGAGAGAAGTCATCGAGCACGCCTTGAAGATCAGGCCAGGCTCCAAGCCGGTGAAGCAGCGCCTGTGTCGCTTCGATAAGGAGAAACATAGGCCGATCGGCGAAGAGATTGCGATGCTTTTGGTGGCCGGGTTCATCAAGGAAGTATACCACCCCGAGTGGTTAGCCAATCCCATTCTTGTACGAAAAAAGAGTGGAAAATGGAGAATGTGTGTTGACTACATAGGTCTCAACAAAGCGTGTTCAAAGGATCAGTTTCCTTTGCCACGCATAGACCAAGTAGTCGACTCGACCTCAGTATGCGAAACCCTTTGCTTCCTTGATACGTACTCCGGGTACCATCAAATCATGATGAAAGGGTTCGACCTGCTCACGACGTCTTTCATCACCCCTTTTAGATCATACTGCTACATCACAATGCTGTTCGGCCTAAAGAACACGGGGGCTACGTACCAATGCTGCATGCTCAAGTGTTTTGAGGGATCTCGTCGGGCGAACCATTGAGGCCTACATAGATGACATCATGGTCAAGTCCAAATGGGCTGATCAGGTCGTGGCTGACCTAGAGCAGACCTTCATGAAACTTTGAGCAAACAGCATTAAGCTCAACCCCAAGAAGTGCATTTTCGAAGTCCCAAGGGGTATGGTACTAGGTTTTATCGTCTTCGAGCGTGGCATTGAAGCCAACCCAGAGAAGATCTCAGCCATCACAAGGATGGGCCTGATTCAGAACATAAAGGGGGTACAGGGAGTTACAGGGTGCCTCGCCACACTCAGCCGCTTTATCTCGTGCCTCGACAAATGAGGTCTCCCCCTCTATTGGCTTCTAAAAAAGGCTAACCGTTTCAAGTGGACGCCCGAGGCCTAGAAGGCACTTGACAAGGTCAAGCAGCTCCTGATGAAGGCCCCAATCTTGGTCCCTCTGACTGATGAGGAATCACTTCTGCTCTACATTGTGGCCACCTCGCAAGTGGTCAGCGCCGCCCTGATGGTAGAGAGAGAAGAAGAGGGACACCCCCTCAAAGTGTAGCATCCTGTGTACTTCATTAGCGAGGTCTTGTCTGATTCTAAGACTCGCTACACCCAAATCGAGAAACTCCTATACGCCCTCCTTATCACCATGAGGAAGTTGCATCACTACTTCATGTCGCATCTAGTGATGGTCGTGACGTCCTTCCCTCTTGGTAAGGTCGCCCAAAACCAGGATGCCACAGGAAGAATAGCAAAGTGGCCACTCAAGCTGATGGGTCAAGGCATTTTTTATGCCCCTCAGACGCCCATCAAATTTCAAGTGTTGGCTGAGTTCATTGTAGAATGGACCGAGGTCCAAATGCCGCTAGCAGTCGTCAACCAAGAGTACTAGATTATGTATTTCGATGGATCGCTGATGAAGAAAGGCGCCAATGCGAGGCTGGTCTTTGTTTTGCTCCTTGGGGTACGCATAAGGTACATGGTTCATATCTATTTCCCCACCTCCAACAATGTGGCCGAGTATGAGGCACTCATCAATGGCCTATGCATCGCCATCGAGTTGGGTATCCGATGGCTCAATGTCAGAGGCGACTCCTAGCTGGTCATCGACCAAGTCATAAAGGAATCAAGCTGCCACAACACCAAGATGGCTGCATATTGCCAAGAAGTCCACCAGTTGGAGGACAAGTTCGATGATCTCAAGCTCAATCACATCCCAAGGCGGCCGACGCACTGGCAAAAATGGTGTTCGACTGAGAGCCAGTGCCGACGGGCGTCTTCGCTAGCGATCACTATAAGCCCTCGGTCTGCCACAAGGATCCAAAATAGATTGGTGATAGGCCACCTACCCTGGGCTCAGGGGCAAACCATCCAGCAACTCCATACGACCCCGATGTCATGGAGCTTGACAAGGATCCAGCGATAAAGCCCAACGCTCTGGCCGACCAAAGGACACCTTACCTCAACTACCTCATCCATGAGGCATTGCCAACAGATAAAACGGAGTCTCGGTGGCTCACACGTCATGCCAAGTCCTTTGCCCTTATTAAGGGCGAGCTCTATAGGCGAAGACACATCGAGATCCTATAGCGCTGCATCCTCATCGAACAAGGGAAGCAGTTGCTGAGTGATCCACGATGGGGTCTATGGGTACCATGCCGTGCCTAGGACCCTGGTCGAAAACACATTCTGACAAGGCTTCTACTAACCGACTGAAGTAGCCAATGCTGAATAGATTGTGCACACCTATGAAGGGTGTCAATACTATGCTTGACAAACCCACCTACCTACCCAAGCACTCCAAACGATCCCCATCACGTGGCCATTCACTGGCCATGGGCTCGATCTGGTCGGACCTCTCAAGAGGGTGCCTGAGGGCTATACGCACTTGCTTGTCGCCGTAGACAAGTTTACAAAGTGGATATAGGCCCGACCGATATCTGCGATCAAGTCTGAGCAAGCCATGCTATTCTTCATTGACATCATCCATTGCTTTGTAGTCCCGAACTCCATTATCATGAACAACGGCACGCAATTCACTAGAAAGAAGTTCCTCCTATTCTACGATGAATACCACATCCGCATCGATTGGGCCACTGTCGCGCACCCCTGTATGAATGGGCAGGTTGAGCCTGCGAATGGCATGGTCCTACAAGGCCTCAAACCTAGGATATTGAACTAGTTGAACAAGTTTGGCAGACGATGGGTCACGGAGCTTCCCATGGTGCTGTAGAGCCTGAGGACGACCCCAACCAGGCCACTGGCTACACGCCATTCTTCATGGTCTACGTTTCTGAGGTTATCCTCTCGACCGACCTCGATTATGGAGCACCAAGGGTCAGGGCGTATGATGAACAGGGAGCTAAGGCGTCCCTCGAGGATGCCATGGACCAGCTAGATGAAGCACGTGACGTTGCCCTCCTCTGCTTAGCCAAGTACCATCAAGCATTACGCCGGTACCACAGCCGTCGAGTATGGGGTTGGGCCTTCAACGTTGGGGACCTAGTGCTCCACCTCGTCCAAAGCAACAAGAACCACCATAAGCTCTCTCCGTCATGGGAGGGACCATACATCATTGCGGAGGTGCTCCAACTAGGCACCTACAAGCTTAGGACCATCGACGGTGAAGTCTTCATCAACGCCTGGAACATCAAACAACTATGTCGCTTTTACCCTTAATTTACGCATGCTTTCTCTTATTAGTTTCGCTATCAACTCCTCGATCTTTAGTTACACCTGACCCTAGCAACGGTAGGGGGGTCGGGCCTCACTCGGGGGCTAATAAGAGCATATCTATCCGGTAGACATTCTCTATGCCCGACTCTTTCTCATGTTAAGACCTAGAAGCGAGGGTCGCGGAAACAAATACTGAGTAAAACTGGTCAAACTGTAAGAAACCTATGCCCCAGTGGCTATGGCGTTTTTGCTCACTTGTGTGATTAGAGTTTTTTTTTGCACCCCGAGCTTCTTAAGCCTTAACTATGGAAAGAGCCAGGACACATTTAAGAGTATATCCACCTGGCAAACATTCTTTATGCCCGACCCTCTCTCACATTAAAATCTAGAAGCATGGGTTGCAGAGACAAACGCTGAGTAAAACTAGTTTGACTATAGGAAACCTACGCCCAGCGGCTATGGTGTTTTTGCTCACCAGCGTGATTAGAGTTTGTTCACCCGCACCCCGAGCTTTAGAGCCTTAACAACGGAAAGGGTCAGAACACATTAACCTTTTTATACAAAAAGGGGAGAAGGGCTAAAAATCTGTTTGGCCATAACAAAATTTAAGAACTTATCCTCTTATTATGAGTTCGCCACGTGGCTTATCTGCCTAACTAATTTCTTAGGGGAGATGATCTCGTCCTCTATCTCTGTAGGTAAGTCCTATGCTAGCGGGTCACCCAAGTCGATCGGATGGCTCAGGCCGCTGCCGAGAGATGAGTAAGGAGCAGTAGAATGCCCCATGTGGGTTATGCCAACTCTGTCATGAATGATGGACCCAGATTCTATTTAGAAATATTCGGTAAGAGCTCCCCGAACCCGTCACTTGAGCCATCAAGTTAAGTCCTATGCTATTAGGTCACCCAAGTCAATCGGACGGCTCGAGTGAAAGCTCTAGTTTGGTTTAGGTGAATTGATGAAACCCTAAGTGCTAACCTAGTTTATCAAGTGATTATGAGATAGGTAGCACACTCCAAGTGGTGAAGCAAATGAAGATCATAGCATGATGATGATGATGGCATGGTGATGATCAAGTGCTTTGACTAGGAAAGAAGAAAGAGAAAAAGCTCAAGGCAAAGGTATAATTTGTAGGAGCTATTTTGATTTGGTGATCAAGACACTTAGAGAGCGTGATCACATTTATAATTGATAGCCGTACTATTAAGAGGGGTGAAACTCATATCGAAATGCGGTTATCAAAGTGCCACTAGATGCTCTAACTCATTGCATATGCATTTAGGATCTAGTGGAATGCTAACACCCTTGAAAATGTTTGTGAAAATATGCTAACACATGTGCACAAGGTGATACACTTGGTGGTTGACACATTTAAGCAAGGGTGAAGAAGTTAGAGGTGAAAAGAAGTTAGTCTTGCTGGTCACTGAGTGACCGGACGCTGGTCTCAGAGGGACCGGCGCATCTGGTCAAGTGTGGTAGTGTAGACGCTAGCGTCGGTCATCGATTGGACGTTGGGTCTTGGACTGACTGGATGCTGAGGTCCAGCATCCGGTCCTAGTGTCGGGCAGCGTAGAAGAAAGTCACAGTGAGACCAGACGCTGGTAGGGTCTGGTCAAGCATGACCAGACGCGTTCGGTCGAAGAAATTCGTTTCTAGAACCTTACTAGAAACGATCGGACGCTGGAGGCTGAGCGTCCGGCCAGTTTGTGCGCTACGTCCGGTCAACAGATGACCGTTGAAATCTGACGAACAGTATTTGAAGCAGGGGACATGTGGCATGTATCACATGACCGGACGCTGAGGGCCAACGTCCGATAGATCGGACCAGAGCGTCTGGTCACCCCGCGCTGTGCCCAGTGAAGGGGTACAGCGACTCTTTTTCGTGGGGGCTTCTATTTAAGCCCCATGGCCGGTTGAAGCTCAGACCTTTGGCCATTTTCATTGACATAGCAACCTTGTGAGCTTAGCCAAAGCCCTCCCACTCATCTCCACCATTGATTCATCATCTTTATGAGATTGGCAGAGAATCCAAGTGCATTGCTTGAGTGATTGCATCTATAGGCACTTGGTGTTTGTGTTTCGCTGTGAGATTCGCTTGTTACTCTTAGTGGTTGCTGCCACCTAGATGGCTTGGAGCAGCGAGGATTGTTGAGCAAAGAGCGGTGATTGTCTCTGGCTCCGATCGTGGTGATTGTGAGGGGTTCTTGACCTTTCCCCGGTGGAGAGTCAAAAGGTACTCTAGTAGATTGCTTATGGCTTGTGTGATCCTCATCTTGTGTTGGTTGGGTGGCACCCTATTGAGGGTTTGGCGTGTGAAGCCAATTAGCGCGTGAACCTCTAAGTGAGTGAATCGCCACAATGAGGACTAGCTTGTCGGCAAGCAAGTGAATCTCGGCAAAAAATCATTGTGTTCATCATTGATTCTGAGGTGATTGGTCTTCATTGTTATTCATCCTTATGATTGATTGGTTCCTTTATCTACATGGCAGTATAACCTTCTTGATCACTCTCTTTACATTACCGCAAACTAGTTGTCAAGCTCTTTAGTGTAGCTAGTTGTGAGAGCTTGCTTGCTTGCTTGGTGTGGCTCTTTAGTTAGTCTTTGAGAGCACACTAACATAGGGTAGTGTCATAGCTATTGTGTGAATAGATACTATCTAAACTAGAATTGTGGTAGGTGGCTTGCATTTTGAGTAGGCTAGCACAACACTTGCTTCACCTCATAATTGTCTAACCATTTTGTTAAGTGCTGTTGTAGAAATTTTTATTAGGCTATTCACCCCCCTCCAGCCATTAGGACCTTTCATCGGGCCGCTGCGGCTGCGAGAGATGGGTAAGGAGCAGTAGGATGCCCCATGCGGGTTATGCCGACTCCGTCATGAATGATAGATCCAAATTCCACTCGAACATATCCGGTAAGAGCTCCCCAAACCCATCACTCGAACCATCAAGGTAACTTTACCAACCCCCACTTTACTTTTCTAGTGCATGAACATTCATTTATCCATTCTCATACATCGAAGCATCGCATATGCAATTATTGCATCATAATGCTTCGCGTCGCGACACGAAGCGATAGTCGTCTCATTCAACATGAGTGACAACCGACCAGGGTTCAAAGGCCGGCCCACGAAGGGCTCGAGCCCACCTCATGTCAAACATTGCTAGGGGAGAAAACGTAGATGAGCCCTAGCGGCCTTTGCCCGACTTGCTTAGAAGCGAACAACGTCATCTCGACCTTCTCATTCGATCCTAACCTTGAGCTGTGCCCATAGAAGCTCCATTGAGGGGAGGCCAGTGGGCCACCTGAGTTGGTCTCCAGAATGACTCAGGCATCTGCCGAGAGGCGGGTTCAGGAGCAGTGGAATGCCACATGAGGGCTATGCCGACCCCATTATGAATGATGGACCTAGATTCCACTCGAACATACCTGTTAACGAGCTCACCGAGTGTGACACTCAAGCCATTGAGGCAAGTGACGTTAGCTCAACCCCTCTGGTTGTGAAAACCGTGGATGGGGTGACAATCACAAAGATGAGCCGACCCTCGACCGAACCCTCGCTACGCGTGGGGGCTCAAGGAAAGTTAGACTCGCAACAAGACCAAATACGCGGTCACAGAACAATGGCTCAGATCCTAGGGAGGGGGTATGTACAAAAACTAAGAATAATGTTTCTAGAACAAGAGATGCTTTCTCCTACTAGTTTCGCTATCGTCTCCTCGATCTTTAGTGAAACCCAACCCCGGCAATGGTAGGAGATTGGGTCTCACTCGGAGGATGATAAGGGCATATATATACCCTTTCTAAAATAGTCGCCCATGCTTGACCCTTTCTCACATTAAAAATCTAGATGCAAAGGTTGTGGAAATGAACACCGAGTAAAACTGGTCGGACTGCAAGAAACCTACGCCACAGCGGCTACAGCACCCTTGCTTACCAGCATGACTAGAGTTTTCTTGCCCACACCTCGAGCTCTACAGTCTTAACAAAAGGAAGGGTCAGAGTACTTTAACCCCTCTTTACACATAAAAGGGAGAAAGAACAAAATTTGTTCAACCAAACCAAAAGAACAGACTTGTTCAACCAAAACAAAAGAACAGACTTATTCAGATGAAACAAAAGGGATGGAACTTGTCCGCTTATTATAGATACGCCGCCTAACCTATCTAACTAAACTAACCCCTAGGGGGGTGATTTCATCTTCTATCTTGGCAGAAAGGTCATGCGCTAGGGGGGACCACCTCCTCCTTGATGATGTCCAGCTCGGCGTCGGTATAGATGGGCGTGAAGCCTTGGCTCATCATCGCTAGATCGATGTTCTCATAATGAGAATGGGCGATCGCGAACGATCGATGAACGTCAAAGCGAAGCGCGCCCCTCGCCATATCACATGCTCGATCCATAATCCGGGTGGCGTGAACCGTGAGGGAGCTTGTCTCCTGCTCTAGGGCTAGCTCAAGCTCATCGTAGACTAGCTAGACCACGACACGTAGGCTATCATGTTCGTCACTCTCCTTCTAGAGGGTGTCCTTCACCTCGCTGAGCTCCTTCTCTAGGCCACGACTCTTCGCCACCTCCACCCTGAGCTTGTTGTCGAGACCTACCCAAGTCACGTACCGATGAAGTCAGAAGGCTCACCATGGATTCTAGGGAGAAAACACAACAAGAAGAAACCGAAGACTTACCATTCACATCCGCCCGAAGCCTGTGCACCTCATCGCGCTGCCGGGTCACCTCGGCCTCCAGGCGTCGGACCTCCTCTTGGCGCTGCTCGACCTCCATGGCGAGCCTGGTGGACACGCCCTCGGCTACAACCTTCAAGTCCCTCTCCCTCTAGAGCTCCTTCTTGAGGTGGCCGACCCACTACTGAGCGTCGACACGCTCCTGGTGAGCCAGCTCAATCCCCGTGCAGAGCTCTTCTATGGCCCAAAGCAAATCATCCCACTCCTTCCGTAGCCGTTTGGCCTCCACGGTGTTCATGCGCACCCTCTCAATCAGTGCCACGAGCTTTTCCTTGGCCTCATGGGCGTCGTCGCGAGCATCCTTCTCCCTGGCTCAGAGGTCGGCCACCTCACGGGTGGTAGGGGCAAGCTCAGCCACCTCCTGATGGGCGACAGCGAGCTGTGCGGCTAGCCCCTCACTCCGCCATGTCTCCTCAATAAGGAGTTGGGACTTCTCTTGGCTGCGGGCTAGAAGGACCTGCAAAGAAGACAAGACTTAGAGGCGTAGAAGGAGAACATAAGGGTTAGAAGCATGGTCATATCTTACCTGGCCGACTAGGGCGACAATGTCACGCATCAAGCTCAGCATGGTGGTCAGGGCATGAACCGCATCCCCAACCTCCATGTGGACACTCCCCATTCCCTCTCCTCTACTGCTTCATCGAGGGTAGCCATCCAGACCAGAGACCAGGATGTCCCTACGCCGACCTCAAGCAACACCGACCTCTCTGGTGGCGGTAGCTCCTCTAGAGATAGAGGGGGTGGGTGACACGGACACGGAGGCCTTCCCTATCGCCACATCCATGAAGGATGCCTCGGGTATGCCCCCTTCTGTTCGCCCTACCATGGACACAGCCACCTACACAGATGGTGGATCCAGACATACCTCCTCTGCCTATGATGCTGAGGACACGACTGGCCGTGCCGCACCCGCCATAGGCGCCCCGGACGCGCCCTCCTCCGCCTGCTCACCCGTGGACACAGCCATCGGCTGTGCCTCCCCGGTCGATGTCATGGCCACCCCGATGCCACTCACATTCACCTCCAGTGCAAGAGCAGCCAGCTTTTGGCGCGTTTGCTAGAGGAGAATCTTCTTTAGAGCAAGCCATAGGAGTGTCCCATGCCCTCTAACGCTGCAAGAGACATGTTAGTCAGATTGTGGCAAAAATTCGTTAAGACAAAAGGACAAAGGAACTCTTGACTCACCTTGACGCCATCATATGAGGACGTTTTGAGGCCAGCTTACCCGAGCCCGGCTGCTCCTTGTCGGCACATTGCTGCTTCAAGCCCTCCCTCAGCTCAGAGGGCACGGATGAATCAACATGGCCGCCCCCCCCGACTCCGGAGGCACATCCGAGGGTTCAGACAAAGTAGGGTGACCTATTTCCATTGGATTTGGGGCCGCTGTCGAAGGCTCGAACAAGGCGAGGTGGCCTAGCTCTGCCGGTTCTGAGGCCACCGTCGAAGGTTCAGACATGGTGG
Organism: Miscanthus floridulus; assembly: GCF_019320115.1. NCBI lineage: Eukaryota > Viridiplantae > Streptophyta > Magnoliopsida > Poales > Poaceae > Miscanthus > Miscanthus floridulus. The sequence goes on from NC_089582.1 coordinate 136,550,063, forward strand.
GATGGTACGTTTCCACCGGCTCTGGGGGCGCGCCCTCCCCCTCCTGCCATGTGACATGCCACAGGAAGGGCCCCGCCTATAGCAAAGATGGGTTCTTGTCCCTAGTGGCCAGATCATCCCAAGGGATGGACAACATGGAGCCATCATCTTCTTCCTCCTCCTCCTCCTCTTTCGATGAGCCTTGACGCTGCTTCCCTTGCTGTAGCTTCGCTCGCTGATTCGATCACCGTTTCTTCTCCTCATCGTCCTTCTTCTTCTTCTGTTGTTCATCCACAGCACGGTTCGCCGCCCTCACAACCGCGTGCTCTGGCAGTGGCACAACGGAGTCCCGAAAGACTAACCCCACCGGCAGCTCGATGGAGCTCATGTTTGGCCAAATCACAGGATGCCCCGGGGTTGGCAACATGGCGTTGGCCTTCCCCATGGCCTCCTTGATGCATTGCATGACCTCGCTATCACAGAGCGGCCCCTAGGCGAGCGTCGTCCCGACAAGCTATGCGCAGGGTGTCATCCCATACAGCCGGAGGATGCGCGCCATTAGGGATGCCACCCTCCTCACATGATACCCCTCAATGACACTAGCCCCACGGAGGCCATGGGTCTTTAGGAACACGATGGCCTCGAGAAGATCGCACATCCTCTTCTTCTCCTTGATGGCTGGCCCCTACGACCATGATGGCGGAACCTCCTCGATTAGACGCCTAGAGAAGACAGGCAAGGGTGCGGTAGGGTCATCCTTTAGGTAGAACCAATGCCGGTGTCATCCCTTGTTGGATCTAGTAAGCTGGTAGGGCATGTACTCGGTCGCCGCTGCCCCCAGAGGTGGATGCCCACGCATCCCATCAGCACCGGGGTCTCCCAACCTTTCTCCTTCTTTATCAAGGAGATGGAGAAGAAATATCTTCAGAGCTTGAAGTGAGGCTCAATCCCCAGGTACCCCTCGCACATCGTGATGAAGGCCACGATGTGCTGGATCCCATTAGGGTTCAAGTGCTGCAGTTCGATCTGGTAATGGTGTAGAAGACCCTGGAAGAATGGGTGAGGGGGAACCACGAGTCCACACTCGTGGAAGAGCGTGAAGGAGACAACATAGCCATCGGGTGGTGTCGGTGCCTCCTCGCGGCTAGGCACAAGCCACTCCGCCACATCGGTCCTCCCGCGGAGAAGACCATGCTTGACGAGGCCCTCCATGCACGCATAGGTGACGTCGGAGCGATGCCATGAATCCATGGAGGATGGAGGTGGCTATGGAGAATCAAAGGTGGCGGAGGAGGAGCGGAGGCTACAGATCTAGGGCTCCAGCGGTGGACTAGCAAACACGGTAGATCCAAACGGCGGTGGAGGAGAAACAGAGAAGGTAAGGCTATTGTTTTGGTATGTAGAAACATGAAGGGGGAGGCCGCTATTTATAAGGTGGAACAGGGCTAGAAGGCGAACCGTCCGCCTAGATTCACACGCCCACTGCGTCGCATCACGTCACCTCCCTTCGAAGATCGTGCGCACTCAATCTTTGTCCGTGCCCTCAAAGGACACACCGGATGATGGTTCGCCCAATTGATGGGCCGAGAACCGTCGTAGGTAAGGAGGGATACAGAGGTGAAAACGCTCCTATGACCCATTCAGGCCCAGAAGTTTGAAGGCTGGCCCACCGACGGGTTCACAGCCGCTCTGGGGCACCCTAAGATCGAGGGGTGGAAAGGGATGGGCCCATTAGCGGCCAGTACCTGGGCGCACAAGCGCCGCAAGCATCCCGGCCCATGTTCGACTCTCGGTTGGTTCCCAGTCCATGGTTTTTCCTCAAAGAAAGGCAACGAGCCCTTAGGACCGGCCAAATGAACCCAAGAACTATATGAACTGATCGCCAAGGGTCTAGAGTCGGTCACCAGCTGACCCATGCCGGACCCCCACGAAAGGGAAGCCGAGGCCCCACGCAGACTAGCTCGTTAACAGTTCACCGAGCACCATGTTTCGTCTGTCGAGGAAAAACGTGGCACAACTCAGCCCTCCATTTTATCAAAAAAAAACGTTTGAGGGACGATGATCACAAAGATGACCCGACCCTCGACCAAACCCCTGCTACGCGTGGAGGCTCGTGGAAAGTCGGACTCGCAAGGAGACCGAACGCACGGTCGCAGTACGACGGCGGACCGATCGGATCCTAGGGACCGGAATCAAGAAAAATCTTTCCGACCTCCCGAATCTTACGGTTACATACCCCCGAGAAGACCAATCACAACAAAAGGGAACCGCCGCCCTACCAGGACATGACGTGGGCTATAAAAAGAAGGCCAAGGCCCTTAGAGTCCTCCCGTCCGGAAAATCCTCCAAAGGAGTATTCTACTCCTCCGTAGGCTCGGGGGCTACTGTCGGGTATCGATATTACGGATACCCAAAGCAAGGAGGTAAGCGCCCATGCTGACTTCCCCGGATGAAGCAAGACGTATTAAAAGGTCTCGTCTGACCCCAATGCCGTGGGGGTCTCACCCAAGGCCGCGGGCTCCGCCTCGCCTGACCCCTTGGGTGCGGGCTCCGCCTCGCCCGACCACAAGGACGTGGTTTCCTGCCTCACCTGACCCCTTGGGCGCGGGCTCCATCTCGCCTGACCCCTTGGGTGCGGGCTCCGCCTCGCCTGACACCAAGGACGCGGTTTTCGCCTCGCTCGACCCCTTGGGTACGGGCTCCGTCTCGCCCGACCCCAAGGTCGCGGAGGACTCACCCAAGGTCGCGGGCTCCGCCTCGCCCGACCCCTTGGGCGCAGGCTCCGTCTCGCCCTACCCCAAGAGCGCGGTTTCCGTCTTGTCCGATGGGGACCCATACCGCCGCCAACCACTCTGGGTCCAAGCGTATGGGCCTAGGTTAAAACTCTGACACCAGGAAAGAGACTAGCACGCCTCGATGTAACCCGTGGCTATGACGGGACATACCTGAGGATTCACATAAGAACAGCGTCGGGAGTGCCGGTGTTGTTCTGCCTAACCCTCGTACGAACGCTGACAGGCGCGCCATTTCACCACGACGTCCGTCGGGATGAAATGGAACGCCGTGACCGACAAATGACGCCAGCGCATGGCGCCAGTGACGAATAGGGCCACGACGTGAAGCCGTCCCTGTTGACATCTATAGGATCGGCGGGACCCACGTGAAGAAGAAGGACCCGACGATCCTGGAAGCTTTCTTCTCTCTCGTTCTTCTCCTTTTCCTCCGTTGTAACACATGCTTTTTCTTCGCCTATAAAAGGGGAAGCAGGGCACCCCATGAAAGGGGAGCCAGATCCGCACGAGACCGAACCACGAAATAAAAGCACAAGAGCAGCGATCGAGCTCTCGGCACCTATTCACTCCTTTCACCAGGGACTTGGGATCTTTTCTCTCTCTCGCCTGTTTGTAATCTCTACTGCAAACCAAGTGCCGGTAACACGAGCAGCAGCAAACTGAACGTATGGACGTCCTGCCCGAACCAGTGTAAAACCTTGTGTCCTCTGAGCACACCATCCAAGCTAGACGCGTAAATACAAATTTACTCGTCGGTGGTCTGAAAACACCTTCACTATGGTAATTCGAAAAACCGGTTGAGCAGTTGAGCTAATTTTTTTCTTTGTTATAGCAACTCTGTACTCCATACATAGCATGTGGTGAGATTGGACAGAGACGAGGCAACTGGCGTAGTACGGTTAGGCTCTGGCTCCAACGGTCAAGCCTCTTTCTCTGGCACGGGTAGGTCCGCACGAGCTGATGTTGGTACCTGGCTACCTGCCGGGAGTCCGGGACATCCCGTACTCCCTACTTCTGAGACGAGCCGGCGACAGACCGTTGCCCTTCATCTCTTGGGTGCGAGCGTTGAGCCCTGCTCTTTTGACAGGGTCGGAGGATACTGCGTGCTGCCAACCATTTGTCATCCGTGAACCTAGAAGAGTTTTTTTTTTTGAAATTACCTAGAAGAGTTTTAGTTTCAATGAAAAGAAGAACCACCTCCTGCATTCATCCTATGTGTTTTTTCTCTTCTGATTTGTTGATAAAAATTTTCTAGAAAGAACATTTCGAATCGCTACTTGATCTAGAAATTTCCTTTTTGCTTGTGTTACTTTATGTTGTGATAGCATCATAACATAAGAGTCTATCCTGTTGTAAAAAAAACATAAGAGTCTTTTCCAGTTGCTGGCAGTTTGGCACTTGGGCTTCGAAGATAAATCAAGACTCGAGTTATGAAATCAAGACTTAAATGCATGAGAGACCTTTGAACTTGTAATGGGGTGTCACTTAGGACCATAAATTTGGAAAATACATTTTTGGATACTTAAACTTGCTAAATGATACACCACAGGTCCATACTTTGCCACGAGAGCATTTTATCTGACGTGGCATTGCCACGTGGCGGAAAAATATGCAGTGAATCCTCTGAAATCTAAACTGAATATCCAATGAGGGCATCTGGGTTCTGCCCTCGCCAGGTAACGCACGCCACCGTTCGGTGCAATGGCACAGAGCGCGACACGCGCTGCCCACCTCGCCTCTGCTGCGCCTTGCCAAGCATTGTACATGCCGCACTCGCCCCTAGCCACGTCGTCGCTAGCCCGTGACCTTGCCTTCACCCCCAAAGCTGAGCCATGTTTGGGGATCTGGATCAGTTCGCCGACGGAGGCGTCTTGGGCGGGCGGGCGGACTCGGCTCCGACGAGCCCCTCCTCGATGTCACCGGCACCGTGCGAGCTGTAGGAAGTGCTGACCACGGCCTGCTTGCCTCTGCTCAGCAGCCGGTGCAGCGACCCTCCTAGCCTGGCTGAGACCGGGGACCACATCTCGTTGACGGCCCCGGGCATCGACTCACCGGCAGCGGGGAGTTCATGGGCGGCGTGCTCAGGGCCACGGGCCACATCGAGATGTCGATGACCAGGTTCTCCTTCCTGCGCCTGGTGGCCGAGGTGCTCGCGGTGGCGGCGCTGGCGACGGGCGACGGAGGCGTGGCCAGGCCGGCGTTGGTGACCTCGTCGTGGGTGCCTCAGAAGAGGACGTTGGTGGGGAACATGGGGAACTTTAGCGACGCGTCGGAGGGCTCCTCCCGCGACAGGGCATCGAGGTCACATGAGGGGCTCTCGGCGTGCTTCCTGTTGTCATCCCCGCCATCCTTCCTGTTGTCATCCTCGGCGTGCTCTCGGTCACCACGGCCGCCGGGGCAGCGGCTTCCTCCCTTCCTCACCACACGCTCGACCCGCTCTCAGCAACGGAGATCACGGCCGTGCGCACTGCGGTCCTCGCATCGCCGCTCGTCCCCGCCAGGCCGTTACACTTCCACTACGTCGTCCTCGACGAGCCCGACAAGCCCGACGTCCTGGCCTACGCCTACGGCACGGCCGGCTCCCAACCGTCGTCCCGGTCCCGTCCCCTCATCCCTCGGCGCGCGCTCGTGATCGCCCGCGCGGGTGGCCAGTCCCACGAGCTCCGCTTGGACGTCACCGACGCCTCGTCCCCCACCGTGCTCTCCCACGCCGTCCACAGCGGCTCGGGGTTCCCGACGCTCACGCTCGAGGAGCAGGTCGCAGCGCAGGCCCTAGCGCCGGCCTACGCGCCGTTCGCCGAGTCCGTGCGCCGCCGCGGGGTGCGCATGGACGACGTCGTCTGCTCGGTCCTCCCCGTCGGCTGGTTCGGCGCCCCGACGGACTCGGCGTCGGCCGCGACCGCGAGGAGGCTGGCGAACATGCAGTGCTTCGTGGCCGGCGAGACGGCCAACTACTACGCGCGGCCGATCGAGGGCGTCACCATGGTGGTAGACCTCGAGCGCGTGGCCATCGTTGCGTTCACGGGCAGGGTGGTGTACCCGGTGCCCAAGGCCGAGGGCACGGACTACCGGGCGGGCAAGGCTGGCCCGCCGCTCTCTGGTCCGGCGCCAGCGCCCGCCGTCGTGGTGCAGCCGCATGTCAGGGGCTTCCACATAGACGGTCATGTCATCAGGTAAGCCGCCATGAACTTGGCTTTTGTATTCTGATGCAACTGGACGTCTGCGCATAGAAAACACACTTTTCCAAAGCACCTCATACACGCGACTACGCTAGCATTCCATCAAGGATGGATAGTTACATATACAAGAACTTTGTACCGGGCGCCATGCCTACCTGAGAAAACACCTCGTGACATTGTTTCGCTAGTGACAATAACATGGAACATGTTATGGTGGGCTACTTGCCCTCAATTAATTCATATAAAAAATTTACATACCAGAACATTGATCTAGACAAAGTCGAATGCTACTACACTGAATTAACTTGAACATGTCATGTAAGACCTCTGTCCACAAATAAATGCAATTGTGGAACCATGCCAGTCAAATTAGGGCCTGTTTAGTTCCTAAAATTTTTTACGTAGTACTCATCACATCGAATCTTGCGGCACATGTATGGAGTATTAAATGTAGAAAAAAAAACTAATTGCACAGTTGGGTGAGAAATCACGAGACGAAACTTTCGAACCTAATTAGTCAATAATTAGACACTAATTGTCAAATACAAACGAAAGTGCTACAGTAGCCAAAACCTAAAATTTTTTGCATCTAAACGCGCCCTTAGCTTATATTTGATCAACTTTATAGTAAATAGTATCAGCATTTATGTCTCTAAATAATTTTATTATAAAATATACTCCTTCCGTTCCTTAATATAAGCCATATAGTTTTTAACACCAATATTAACGCACGGCTTGAGGAAGGATGTGAGACCGAGGAAAAAAAGGAAAATCAGGCCATCTTCTCTCTTCCAATCAGATTGCTTCCTAAATCTAAGTGATTGGTTGGGGCATGTGCTATGTACGGTGGGAAGGTTTCCAAACTAATCGGCGTGGGAGCTGATACGTACCTATATTTTGAAATTTTCTTTAAAAATCTATATGGCTTATATTAAGGAACGGAAGGAGTATTCTATAACTAATCTAATGATACTCATTTTATATCACCAATGTTAATACTTTTTTATACAAATTTAGTCAAAGTTCAAACTGCAAAAAATAAGAATTACATTCTTTCGTGGACGGAGGTAGTATATGCTAAAAAGATAGTGTGCATGAGAAACGAGCCGAAGGGAGAGCAAATAATAGTGAAAGTTCGATTTAGAGTTTTAGACACTAGAGCAACACAACAACCAAACCGTAGGGAAAAAAAATCTCGACAGTTTTTGGTTTGATGGGAGGGGAATAGAATATTGGATTCGTGCATGGAGAAGAGCAAGTCAGTGCGAATGCATCGGTATTTCCAAAGGCCAGAACTATATATTGCTCTCTGCCCCAAATTATAAGCCACTCTAACTTTCTTATAGAGTCAAAATATCTTAAATTATATAGTAAAATAATAATAATTACGATACCAAATAAGTATCATTATATTCTTCATTAACTATATTTTTATAGTAGAACTATTTGATGGCAGAAGTTTTTATAATTTTCTCTATAATTTCAGTAAAACTTAAGATGTTTCGATTTTTCAAAAAAATAAAAATAACTTATAATTTAGAATGGATTTTATCGTGGAATGTGCTACTGCAGGTGGGCCAATTGGGAGTTCCACATTGGCTTCGACGTGCGCGCCGGTACGGTCATCTCGCTGGCCTCGGTCCACGACCCGGATGCCGGCCTGCTGCGGCGGGTGCTGTACCGCGGCTTCGTGTCGGAGATCTTCGTGCCGTACATGGACCCGACGGAGGAGTGGTACGACCGCACGTTCCTGGACGCCGGCGAGTACGACCTGGGGCTCTGGGCCTACCCGCTCCAGCCCGGCGGAGATTGCCCGTCCAACGCGGCGTACTTGGACGGCTACTACGCCGACCAGGACGGCAATCCCGTCAAGGGCCGGAACATGATGTGCGTGTTCGAGCGGCACGCCGGCGATGTCGCGTGGCGTCACACCGAGTCCGGGTTGCCGGGCCAACCGGTGAAAAAGCACCCTCAAACTCTGCAGCAACACAGAAAAGTTAAGTGACACTGTGAAATGGTCTTCTGACGTGATTCTTGGTGCAGATCACAGAGGTCCGGCCGGATGTGAGCTTGGTTGTGAGAATGGTGGTGTCAGCTGGAAACTATGACTACATCTTGGACTGAGAGTTCAAGACCAGCGGCTCCATCAAGCTTGTGGTACCATATCTTGCCTCTCGCGCGCTGAGCCAAACCAAAGAACCGAGAACAAGCTCGTCTTGCAATCTGCATCCATCAATTCTTTTCTTGCAATCAAAATGATCGATTGAACTGTCGCAGGTGTCTCTCACTGGAATCCTAGAGGTGAAGGCGACTTCATACACGCACGCCGACGAGATCAGGGAGGACGCGCACGGCACGCTTGTCGCCGAGAACACGCTCGCCATCTACCACGACCACTACATCACGTACCACCTGCACCTCGACATCGACGGGACCAACAACTCCTTCGTCAAGAACATCATCACCACGAAGCGCAACACGGGTGACCCGGCCACGGGCGGCGCCAACACGCCGAGGAGAAGCTACTGGACGGTGCGGCGCGAGGTGGCCGAGACCGAGGCGGACGGGCAAGTAGACGTCGACGCCGTGCCCGGCGACCTGCTGTTCGTGAACCCGGGCAAGAAGACCAGGCTGGGCAACGAGGTCGGCTACCGGCTCATCCCGGCCGGCCCGACGGCGACGTCCTGCTGGCCGACGACGACTACCCGCAGCGGCGGGCGGGCTACACCAAGAAGCAGGCGTGGGTGACGCCGTACAGCAAGGCCGAGAAGTGGGCGTCCGGGCTGTACGCCGACCAGAGCACCGGGGACGACAGCTTGGCAGCGTGGAGCAGGAGGAACAAGGGGATCAGGGACGAGGACATCGTGCTGTGGTACACGCTTGGACTGCACCACATACCCTACCAGGAGGACTTCCCGGTGATGCCGACGATCAGCGGCGGCTTCCAGCTCCGTCCCTCCAATTTCTTCGAGAGGAACCCGATTCTCAAAAGTAAGCCACCCAGAAGGCGGATCTAGGACAAAATCCTAGGGGGGCTGAACAAGTTGTTGTGCTGGGCGCTGGCCTCTGACTACTACCGTGCTGCGCTGCTGCTTGCTGGTGCAGGCGTTGTGCTGCGCTGCTGCTCCATGGGCGTGGCCGCGGTAGGGGGGGGCTCGAGCCCCCCAGCCGGTGGCAGATCCGCCAAGCCCACTCCGTCAACTGTTCTTGTGATGCCAGATGATGTGCTCCTGTGTAAGTGTAAATCAGGTGAAGATTTGTAAACGACCTTCGGTTCTGAATCCAGGGAGAGTAGAACTCAGACAGTAGCAGCTCTGTTTCAGTTCAGAATAACAATTGCTACCTACTCGTAGTAGGGTCTGTTCCTTTTTCCTTGTAGCCGCGTCCGTCTCTTTTTCGTCATTGGGGCACTGAATCTGGACCCGAGTTGCAGTTGGACACAGTCCAGGACAGTGAAATAGAAGTGATCGAAACCGCCATCGGTACGGTCACCGAAGTACCAAACGACTCGTCAAGTCGTCAAGCCGGCGGCGAACGCCAAGGTTCAAGGTTCACAGGACATGGCATCGAGTGACGAACGCCGGCGACCGAAACGCGCGCGCACGCACTTGTCGTCGTACAGGGCTTGGGCTTCCAGACGAGCCCACACGCTGCCCCCTGACCCTCACTGGTATACGCTCTTGATTCTTGCATGCAGCTCCATTAATTTCGAACTCCGGTATCTCTGCAACGAGACATGCATGCATGCAGGAGGAACTGGGCGAACGATCTGAGCGCGGGGCCGGCGGGGCTGATCGCGGAGCGCGTCCTCTCCAACGACGTCGCCGACTACGTCCGCTTCCGCGCGGTGTGCAGAGCGTGGCGTGCGTCCTCCCCGGAGCCCCGCGAGCACGACGTCTTCGACTTCCGGTTCCACCCCCGGCGGTGGATCATGGTACCGAGGGCCTCCGGCGTCGGAAACCGGCGGTCCTTCTTGAACCTCTCCACCGACCACCGGCGAGTGCATCCACGTGCGGCTCTGAGGCCTCCGCCACCGCCACCGCCACTGCCTCTTCGGGGTCACCACCGAGGGCCTCGTCGTCCTGTGCCGGAAGGACACCCTCGTCGTCCAGCTCGTTAACCCGCTGACGGGGCAGCGCGCCGATCTCCCGCGCGACCTCGCTGCTCTTCCCGAGCACCACATCCATGGCGCACAAGATAGATGATGGTTTCCGAGTGAGGAGCGCTGGCCTCGTCGGGGACTCGACGGTCGCGCTTCACTACCACTACGCCATATTTGATATCACTAACGGCCTCATCACTGTCGAATTTACGAAAACCGACAGTGATGTTCCTTCACTGTCGGTTATGAGCTCGAAAATAAAAAAATAATTGGGGCTGGGTTAAAACCGGTAGCGAAGTACCACATCACTACCGGTTTGTGTCTTGAACCGGCAGTGTTTTGGCGGTCACTCATCACTGCCGGTTTGAGCTTTATCACTGTCGATTCTAGCCAAGAACCGACGGTGATAAGTCTACAGCACAAAAAGGCTGCAGCCGTCCTTCTTCCTCCTCTCTTCCATCCCGAGAACAGAGGCGCGTGTTTGGACCCTTTCCTCCATTGTTACGGCTGCTCTTCACCATGAAGCTAGCGCTTGGATTTTAAAGAATGGCTTGATCTTTTTGCTTTAAGGTTAGTAACAAACATCCACTCCTTTGATTTAGTCGCTTAATTAGCTTCGTTTTGATGGCTACATTACTTGATTCTCATTCTAGTTCTTTCTCCATTCTATAGAGCACTTTTTCAATTAGATATTTGTGTAAGGCTAAAAAATATGATGAATCTATCATCCAAACGGTTGGTGTCTATGAACACATTTAAATTTGTGGCTAATTATTTCATGGTGGTCAAGATCATCATTGTTAGTATGTGATGCTATAATTAATTCTTAGAAGTAGAGTATAATAGTTGTTCTTCAATATTGTGCAATAATTGTTTTTACTATAATTTTTAATTTACAGGGCCGGGGCTACCAATTTCAATTTTCCAATAATTAATGTACAATAATGTTTTCTAAAAATGATACTTTCGAGCTACAATTATTGTTCATGAAGCTCGATTTCTTATTAATTCTTTGTAATTACTATCTCAGTATTTTTTTGTGCAGAGATGGATCGAGAGTGGATGCATCTGTCCCGAACGGACAAGCGGTACATGCATAGCGTCAGCCAGTTTATCACCGATGCCAAAGCCCATGCTGAAAATGGGAACGCTGTCTTCTCCCCATGCAAAGATTGTAAGAATCAAAGTAACTTTCGTCAAATTGAGTCTATACGATCACACTTGATTACCAGGGGATTCATGCCAAACTATACGATATGGACTATGCATGGCGAGGTTGGTGCGAATGTTCTGCAGGAAAACGATAATGATGTGGACATGCCTGACGTAGCCATCCACGATGGTGACGAGGAACCCGGTGTCAACACGGAACCTATGCCCACAGTTAATAATGTGTTTAGGAACACGCTAGCTGACGACACCGAGAATAACGATGATATTTCTCAGCTGCTACGTAATATAAAGACCAGATATCTTAGTGAAAGACAACTGAGAAAGCTAGAGAAAATGAAACAAGATGGCAAAACACCATTGTATAGGGATTGCCCAATGAGCAAACTGAAAGCCGATATCATGCTGTTAGAGTTCAAATCGACAAACGGATTGAGCGATAAAGGCTTCGATCAGTTGTTAGGCATAATAAGGAAAATGGTCCTAGAAAAAAACGAGTTGCCAGAAAAGACATACTTGGCCAAGCAAATAATCTACCCCATCGGCCTCGAGGTTGATAAAATCCACGCGTGTTCCAATAATATCAACCTCCATCACTATCGATATGCCACTGTCAATTCAAAATCCGACAGTGAAAAGTTTTTTTAACCGACAGTGATGCCTAGATTTAGGGTAGTATACGGCAGTGCTGCCATAGCCGTCGCCAAGCCCGGCGACGAGTGCTGGACGCAGCTGGGACCCGTCGAAAACCTCAAGTCTGCCATGTCCTTTGCAGGCCGCTTCTACATACTACGTCACCTTCGAGAGCATCTTGGTGCTGGAAACGGCCATGGCGAACCGACCGCCGCAGCTGGTAGCGGCTCTCGATTTCAAACCGCACCACCGTGGGTTTCTTTGGTCAAACCGGGTACACCTAGTTGACAAGGAGGGAGACTCATCCTTATTCACTGTGTCGACTATCCTACAGGCGATAAAATTTGGGCAAGGTACACGGCGTACCGAGTGGACCTGGAAAAAAGAAACATGGCAGCCATGCCTAGGTTAGGCAGGCACACCTAATTGTTCATGGGCATGGATCGTTCACTACTCTCGATGATGAGCGAGAGGGTTTCTCCGTCCATCATGGCGAACACCGTGTATGTGTGCTATAAGTATGACAGGACGACTGGCGGCCGATCGGAAGTTGTGGCCATTGAACCCATGGGTGAATGTTCCGAACCTAAGTTTCCGAGGGGCGACATTGGTGGTTATTTATTGAGATGTGTATGCTCATAAATATACACATATGTTAGATTCCACACTTCATAATACTACTAGGACGATCCTCGCGCTTCGATGGGCACGCAAACACGACACGCGCAAGCTCAAGGATTTGTGAGAACAAAAATCTTTGATGTGAAGAATGCCGTTCTTTTAATACATTCCTCAGAGGTGATTTTACATATAAAATTTAGAGTTGTAGTATGCTACATAATTATAGAAATACTTCACCCTCCCGAAATGATGATTGTATTTTAATCAAAGATAAGTTATACAAGATAGATTTTGATCCTTAAGTTATCTTACAATATGTTGCCATGTGTGTAAAGAATTAATATCATCTCAGAGTCACTTTGAATACAAATTTTATGGATGCATGTTTTATATCCTAAACCTGTGTATAATTTAATTAACTATTGGTTAAAGTTTATAATTTTTTACCTTTTCCCTATATACAAAATAGGAATGGCAACGCCATGAATTCCATCCACCTATGCTGCGGGCTATATCTCACAGTGGGCACAAAATAATACCACCGAGTTGTACTACCCCTGCAAAGGGAGACCACATGCAAGAGACATGCATGTTTAAATATTTGGATGTTTTGTATCTAAGGAGAAAGTACATACAGAAGGCATTGTGTATCAAGACATTTGGTCAGAAAAATTACATAGATCCTCAATATGAAGTATTAATTGCCATAGGCAAGTACACTTATATGGCGCATCTAACTAGGTTGCACAGTTAGATTCATTATGTTGAAATCTACGTTACTATCGAGTCATCAATTTAGCATGTGTACTCGTACTTTTGTAGATTTACTTTAGGATTTAAAGAAACTATTATTTTAGTAATAGATGACGTGGATGTTCTTATAGAGATAGGGGGCCTGTTCGGCAGGACTGAAAAATGCTATTCCGGCTGATTGTTGTGAGAGGAAAATACTGTTCTGGCAGGATGTGAACAGTGATTTCGTGAGGGCGAGAACCAGCCAGCCAGCCGACTTAAAGCCAGCCGAACGGGCTCAGGATATGCATGCTTGCATTTATAAAATAAGGGAAATAAAAAAGGGCCAATATTGCTAACCGATTGTTTAATATGCAAATTTCTTAATTTTGAGGCAGGCATCCTTTGAGAATTTGACGAAGGAAATCCAATTGGAAATGTGGCCATGACCCGGTGGAATAGCTGGATTTAGAGTAAGGTTGGTTCATTTAGAAGTAATGAGCCAAATGGTAGGGTGTTCCATATATAACATTCATGACAGTAGATAATATACATCTACTACAGTTCTAACAATGACAAAAAAATCTAGGGTAGTCTAAGGCTCAACGTGCCACCTAGCTAGCTTCGCCTATGCATGACCTCTATAAGGAAAATGGACCCTTGACTCATTTACTTTGGATTTTGGTGTTTGATGATTAACACAACTAAATTGGACTAACAAATTTGCAAGTATTTGTTTTGTAGTTCAATAGGGTGCAAGACGTAACTTGGACGAAGGCGACGTGATGATCCGATGATCAACACCTCAAACAAGACCTTAGGAGCACAATAGAAGACCCAAGAGATAAAGCAAAGTCCAAGCATGAAGATTGGAACCAAGCCGTATGCAAGATCGCAAAGAAATGAACTCACTGTGGTGACCGGATGTTGAACCGGACGCTGGACAAGCGACTGGACGTTGCGACCGGACGCTGGGCAAGTGGCTCGGCAGACAGGCGACCGGACGCTAGACCGGACGCTGGCGGCAACCGACCGGACGCAGGACAGCAACGTCCGATCAAGTACAGTAAGGTTCCAGAGCGGCAAATCTACGACCGGACGGGTCCGATGGCAAGCGACCGGACGCTGGACAGCGTCCGATCAGCACATTGCCAGCTCAACGGTCGGGATGACCGGACACGTCCGATCAGGACGATTCAGCGTCCGGTCAGTAGCAGGATTGCGGGAGTTTGACCCCAACGACTACTTTCTCAGTGGGGCTTATAAATACAACCTCCAACCGGCCATTTGAGAAGGGTGGGGCTGAGAAAACATACCAATGGTGTTGATACAACATTCTAGTGATCTCCACTTGCATAGTGCTTAGTGATTCATCAGGTGATTAGCGTAGGTACTTTGTGAAGTGCTTAGGTTGATTAGACCACCACTTATGCGCTTGCTCTAGGTTTAGGCCTAGTGTTTTAGTGAGGTTTGCATACCTCCTGCTACCTCGTGCTTGCGAGCACAAGTGTTGTACATCGGAGGGGCTTGAAGTCTTGAGAGATCACACCAACCGAGTTTGTGGTGTGGCCGCCACCGTGTACCGGAGGGAACAAGGTCCGCGGCGTTTCGGTCGGAAACTTGATAGTGAAGACGGCGGGGAGCATCCGGGAGAGCTTGCCGGAAGGCGTGTCTGAGACCTACTTGCGCGTGGGAAAGGCCCGAGGCTATCCACGAAGTTACCCGACCAGGAGCTTGGCCCTTGTGAGGGATTTCTTGCGAGAGGCTCCAACGAGGACTAGGGGGAAGCTTACGCGCTTCTCGATACCTCGGTAAAAATACCGGAGTCGTCGATGGGAGTTTGCATATCTCTACCTTGCTCTTTAGCTTCTGCACTTCCATTGTTTACATTATTTGTTTCGCGGTAGAGATAGCAACTCACTAGCAAAACCGTAGCCACACATTTAGATAATTCATCTATTGTATAGGTTTTGCTAGAGTTAGAAAAAGAGGCCATAGTTTTAGAGTTGAAAATTTTAAGTTGCCTAATTCACCCCCTCTTCTTAGGCATCACGGTCCCTTCAATTGGTATCAGAGCCGGTTGGCTCATTTTGGACCTTTGGCTTAACCGCTGTTGAGCCAACGCTATTTAGAGTGGTTAGGGATGGATACTGCTAGGCCTCCGCAATTTGACGGCACTAACTTCCTATACTATAAAGCTAGAATGGCTTATCACCTTGAGGCGGTTGATTTGGGTGTATAGAGAGTCACTCGTGACGAGATGAAACTCATCAAGAATCTCGAAAAACCCACAAAGAGTGATGAAAAAGAAATGCACTTCAATGTTAAAGCTAAAAATTGCTTGTTTGAATCACTTAGTATGGATGTTTTTAACCAAGTATTCACTTTAAATACGGCACACGAAATTTGGTTAAAACTCCAAGAGCTCCATGATGGCACAAGCAATGTCCATGAGCAAAAACATTGTCTAGCAAAGCAAAACTATGATTCCTTTACTATGAATGATGATGAACTTGTTCGTGATATGTATTCTCATTTGAATCTAATTATCAATGAGCTCCATTCTATAGGATTATTAAAGCTAGATGATGCGGACATCGTGAGGAAGATCATCTCCATGCTACCACAAAAGAAATATGCAAGCATCATCACCATCCTTCACAACATGGAGGACTTAAGTAATATAACCCCGGGCATAGCCATTGGCAAGTTAGTGGCATATGAAATATCACGTAAGATGGGTCAAGAAGAAGCTTCTTCATCAAGCAAAGGCAAAGCTCTCGCTTGTAGCGAGAAAAAGAAGATGAAGGGCAAGCAAGTTGAGACAAGCTCAAGCTCAAGTTCCTCAAGTGAAGAAGAAGAAGAAGATGAGGACGACGATGATGATGATAAAGATTCAAGTGATGATCAATCTTCCTCCTCCACCTCCGATCTTGATGAAGAATCAATCAAAGTGATCAACAAGGTGGAGAAGATGATCCAAAGGCTCAATATCAAGGGTGTGCCCATCCAAATTTAAGATTTCATTTTCATAAATCAAAGAAAGGAGCAAAGAAAGAGAGGATGCTATGGATGCGATGAGTTGGGGTACTTTATGGAAGTTTGTCTAAACAAGCCCACACCCAAGACAAAAAGGCATGCAAGAACCAAGCCCTCACATCAATAAGATCATGGGATGATTCTTCAAGTGAAGAAGAACCCCATCACAAGAGGCAAGGCTGCAAGCACTCATCATCAAGCTCTTCTCGTGTGTGCCTTATGGCACGAGGTAACGAAAGCTCTTCCTCTAGTGAGAATGATAGTGATGATGATATGCCTTCTTATCATGAACTTGTGCAAGAAAATCTTAATTATGCTAAAGCTTGCACTAGTCAACAAAAGAAGCTCAAAAGTTTAAAAGAAAAACTAGATAGTTCACAAAAAGCATACAAAATCTTGCTTGAACAATATGAGAACTTTGCTAATCTCAATGTTGAACTATCTACTAAAATTGAGAAACTTAAGACTAGTGCAACAACAAATGCATGTACAATCAATGATGAGCAACTCTTAAAGAAAAATGAAAAATTAAAAGAAAAATTAGCTATCTCACAAGAAGCATATAATAGTTTTCTTGCTAAAATGGAAACCATGTGTAAACATTGTGATGAGCTAACTAATAAAGTTGCCAATCTTGAAGCCGTTAGCACAACCCCTACTAAGGCATCTAAAAAGAAAAAAATCTATCTTTAACATGTCTAAAAAGGATGCCTCTACTTCTTGTAATGATTTATGTTTAGACTTACCTTTGTGCAACCAAATTTGTGTTAAGAAAGTTGTTGTAGATACATGCACACAAGAGGTTGCAAAGGAGAATGAGCAACTCAAGCAAGAAGTAGCTCGCCTCACCAAGGACTTGACTCAAGTGAAAGGCAAGACGAAGCAAACCCAACTTCATCAAGATAACACTGTTAAGAGAGTGAAGAAGCTTGATGAAGGACAAACCGTGGTTTATTACGTGTGCCACAAGGAAGGTCACAAGTCCTATGAGTGCAAGGTGAAGAATGGGAGAGGAGCAAAGAAGGAGAAAAAGCAAACAAGCAAGCTCTCCAACACCTACACCAATAAGGTGGACAAGAAGGCCTCCACACCTTATCTTTTGAAGAAGAAGAAAAATGACAAGATGGTGGCCATCAAGGTGAACAAGCAAGCCAATAATGGGGTCAAACGCTTTTGGGTGCCAAAGGAAATCATTTCAAACATGAAGAGCACTAAGAAGGTTTGGATCCCGAAAGGAAGTGAGAAGTCCGTCGGACTATGGGGAATTTGGAGACTTGGTAAAGTATGGGTGCATTTCATGGGGTGCATCATGATGGACAAAATCATTGCCAAGTGGGTTAGTGAATACTATGGACCCAAATTCCTCTTCCCATGTTAGGTAACTAGATGTTATTACTTTTCAATTGGTACGTCTTGCAATTAGTTTTTTCTACAATTAGTATCTTTAAGCATCTAGTTACTCTTCATGCCTAGGTTTGCATTTGCATGCTTATATCTTTTATCATGCATACACTAGGTATATCTTATGGTAGGCTTGCTCGGTCTCATTTTTAACCCTTGGAGCAAACCTACATGGTTTAAAATTGCTTAGAAGCACGACACATAGCTTGTCTTACTATTGTTCATCTAATATGTGCCAAAGTCTAAATTGTAGATAATCTCTCCCGAATATCTATTTTGAAAATAATTCTCACATTCATGAGATGTCATCTTTCAAGTGGTATTTTTTATTCTAAAATCAATGTGCATGATTTCTACAAAGTTTTCTACATTTGTGTGCATATATTTAGGGGGAGTAATTCTACAACTTGGATGCTTTGAGACTAACACTATTTTAAATGGTACCAATTTTTCAAACCTATCACATGTGTAGTAGTCTCATTGTAAGGAAATTTGAGTCCCTGGAGTTAAGCATCATTCTTCAATTGGCATCATCATGTTGATTTCATTTCATGTTTATATGCTTTCTCCATGCATTATATAGATTAAGTTCCCTTGTGCAATAATGTGCCAACTATGCATATACTTTGCTTTCTATCATATGTATGCATATATTTAGGGGGAGCTTAATCTATATAATGTGAGAGTCAAATTTTGTGACATATTCCTTTCTACATTTAAAGGTTCACAAAGTTTGACCCTCCCTTGTGCCACTAATGTCTTCCTTTTCGGTGTTTGATTCTAAAGGGGGAGAATTTAGAGGACCAAAGGCAAGCATTAAAATAAGGTGTAATGGTCCAAAAAAGGGAGGATAGTGGATTATGGATTGCCTGTATTGCCACATGGGGACATTTGCAAGGGCAAGATGGTCTTTAATTGGTATCTAAGTAGGATATTCTAGCATCATATAATCTTGCCCTTTGCATTGCATCCTAGCAAGTAGATAGTTTTTAAATTTAAAATTTTTTATTATTTACTTGCTTTGGTTGTGTTGGCATCAATCACCAAAAAGGGGGAGATTGTAAGGAAAATGGACCCTTGGCCCATTTACTTTGGATTTTGGTGTTTGATGACTAACACAACCAAATTGGACTAATGAATTTGTAAGTGTTTGTTTTGTAGTTCAATAGGGTGCAAGACGTAACTTGGACGAAGGCGACGTGATGATCCGATGATCAACACCTCAAGCAAGACCTTAGGAGCACAAGAGAAGACCCAAGAGATCAAGCAAAGTCCAACCATAAAGATTGAAACCAAGCCGTATGTAAGATCGCGAAGAAATGAGCTCACTATGGTGACCGGATGCTGGATCGGACGCTGGACAAGCGACCGGACGCTGGGCAAGTGGCTCGGCAGACAGGCGACCGGACGCGGGACCGAACGCTGGCGGCAACCGACCGAACGCAGGACAGCAGCGTCCGATCAAGTACAGTAAGGTTTCAGAACAGCAAATCTACGACCGGACGCGTCTGGTGGCAGGCGACCGGACGCTGGACAGCGTCCGATCAGCACATTGCCAGCTCAACGGTCGGGACGACCGGACACGTCCGGTCAGGAGCAGGATTGCGGGAGTTCGACCCCAATGACTACTTTCTCAGTGGGGCTTATAAATACAACCCCCAACCGACCATTTGAGAATGGTGGAGCTGAGAAAACATACCAAGGGTGTTGATACACCATTCTAGTGATCTCCATTTGCATAGTGCTTAGTGATTCATCAGGTGATTAGCGTAGGTACTTTGCGAAGTGCTTAGGTTGATTAGACCACCGCTTATGCGCTTGCTCTAGGTTTAGACCTAGTGTTTAGTGATATTTGCATACCTCCTGCTACCCCGTGCTTGCGAGCACAAGTGTTGTACATCGGAGGGGCTTGAAGTCTTGCGAGATCACACCAACCGAGTTTGTGGTATAGCCGCCACCGTGTACCAGAGGGAACAAGGCCCGCGGCGTTTCGGCCGGAAACTCGATAGTGAAGACGGCGGGGAGCATCCGGGAGAGGCTTGCCGGAAGGCACGTCGGAGACCCACTTGCGCGTGGGGAAGGCCCGAGGCTATCCACAGAGTTACCCGACCGGGAGCTTGGCCCTTGTGAGGGATTCCTTATGAGGGGCTCCAACAAGGACTAGGGAGAAGCTTGCGCGCTTCTCGATACCTCGGTAAAAATACCGGAGTCGTCGACGGGAGTTTGCATATCTCTACCTTGCTCTTTAGCTTCCGCACTTACATTGTTTACATTACTTGTTTCACAGTAGAGATAGTAACTCACTAGCAAAACTGTAGTCGCACATTTAGATAATTCATCTATTGCATAGGTTTTGCTAGAGTTAGAAAAAGAGGCCATAGTTTTAGAGTTGAAAATTTTAAGTTGCCTAATTCACCTTCCTTCTTAGGCGTCACGGTCCCTTCAACCCCATTTGGCCTAGTGTTTGTGAGCATCTGCCGATCTACGTGTTATGGTTTGGCGTGTGTTCTCTTTGTAAGGCCTTCCACAGCGTGAGTGTTGCCTAATACTGTTCATTTCTGCCAACTCACAGCGATGCTTCATTCAGTTCCTTCCTGCAGTGTGTAGCTTCACTTCCTACTGTTCTTAGTGGATCCCACAAGCAATAAACAATAGCACAACTACGTATGCTGCTTGTGGCACTACACGAGAGAATCAATCTGCAATGAATAAAATACTTCTTTCGACGGTTTGGGCACCGACGCACGTACTTGCTTCGCTCCCTAATTTTCTGGCGTTGGCAGCACTCCCTGCAGTGTGAGAGGTGGTGCTTAAAAACTCTCTCTCCACTTGAAGCAGCACTCAGGCGATACACTACAGAGGGTCTAAGGATGCATGCAGAAGCTTCTCCTGCTACTAAAACACCGTGGGTGACATTGCCAATGGCCAATGTCTTAGACCCTCTGCAATGTGGTGATGCCTAAAATCAACTCGTAGGCTCCGCACGAGAGAACGAGAATTGTTCATTTTACTCCGCAGTGGGAGGCATCACTAATGGGCCCCCGTTTAGAACGAGAATTGTTCCTTTTACTCTGCAGTGGGAGGCATCACTAGTGAACCCCCCTGTTTTTAGCTTTTTCTCTCCTCTATCTTTTGCATGTCCCTCCTTTCTCTCGGCTGCATGCAAATCCAATATTGTTTATTGACTTGGCTTTACTAGAAACCGATGCACATACTTACTTCGCTCCATGTTTTTTTAGCTTCTCTCGAAATTGGCATCACCAGCTGCAGTGGGAGGAGGGGTACCCAAATATTCTCTCTTCATTTTTAGCACACATTGCAGAAGGCCTCCAACCGGTGGGATTCAAGTTTCAATTTGCACGGACTCGTTCCGTACTCAGGGTTTATATAGATGGATAGTATGTACAACTAGCATTGATCACGAGACGACTCTTCAAGCCCACGCGACCGCGCGACGCAGGTCTATCGACATGGGTCGCCGGCGAGCGAAACGCGCTCGAACGCAGTGGCACCGGGACCTACCCATCGGTCGCGACCCCGCCAGCGGGATAGGAGGGACTGGGCGAACGGCCTGAGCGCCGGGCCGGCGGGGCTGATCGCCGAGCGAGTCCTCTCCAACGACGTCGCCGACTACGTCCGCTTCCGCGCTGTGTGCAGAGCGTGGCGCGCTTGCACCGCGGACCCAGGAAGACACAGCGTCCTCGACTGCCGGTTCCACCCGCGGCGGTGGATCATGCTCCCGCAGTCCCGCGGGCCTTCCACATCAACCACCGGCGACCCTTCCTGAACGTCTCCACGGGCGAGTCCATCCACGTGTGCCTCCCGGATCTCTACCGCCGCCACCACCTTTTCGGGCGCACCGCCGAGGGCCTCCTCGTCGTGTGCCGGAAGGACACCCTCGTCGTCCAGCTTCTCAACCCGATGACGGGGCACCGCGCAGACCTCCCGCCGTTCACCACGCTGCTCACCCTGAGGTTGTCCAACCACCGCAGCCGACTAAACTCTATCCGGGTGGGAAGTGCCGGCCTCGTCGGCGACTCGATGGTCGCGCTCCATTATGGCGATTCTGCTGTAGCCGTTGCCAAGCCTGGCAACAAGCGTTGGACGAAGCTCAAACCTGTCCTCGGGTTGAAGTCAGCCATGTCCTTTGCCGGCCGCTTCTACTGTGTCACCTCCAGAAACATCTTGGTGGTGGAAACCATGGCGAACGGACAGCAGCCGCAGCTGAAGGTGGCCGTCGATTTCAAGCCAGGCAATGCATTTACTTGTAAATATGAGGATGAGGTGCAGCTAGTTGACAATGGGGGAGTGTTAATTTTGGTCCATTGTGTATGGCAACCCCAACCCATGGAAGGCCCCTGCTTTTCTGGGAAGTATACAACGTACCAGGTGAAATTGGATACAGGAAGCATAGTGCCCATGCATGGGCTAGGCGGGCGCACGTTGTTCATGGGCATGAGACATTCACTCTCCATGCACCGCAGGGGTTCCCGGTACATGAGAACGGACACCGCGTACGTACATGTGCTGCAATTACAGCAGTAATATTACTGGCCGCCGACCAAATTCTGTTGTTGCCATTGGTCTATTGGGTAGATGCTTCAAACCCTGCTTTGGCAAGGAGGATATTGCTCACTATTTATCGAGTTACGTGTGTGCATAAATCTAGGCAAAAATAGCACATTGCAAACTCTCTACCTAGATAGAGCCCATGATTAGAAATGCAATGTTTTGTTTTATATAGTTCTAGTTCAAATGATTGTGTCGTTTATTCCATTGCACCGGTTTTAAATAACACGTTTTTCTCTCACAGTGTTTCACTGTTCACTGGTATAAACAATAGTAATTGGTACCTGTTGCATTTTCTGACATGCCTCGTGAAGGACCGTGACGCCTAAGAGGGGGGTGAATTAGGCAACTTAAAATTCTAACTCTAAACTATGGCCTCTTTTGCTAACCCTAGCAAAACCTATGCAATAGATAAACTATCTAGATGTACAACTATGGTTTTGCTAGTGTGTTGCTATCTCTACCGCAAACGTAGTAAAGTAATCAATGTAAATGCGGAAGCTAAATAGCAAGGTAGAGATATGCAAACTCCCGTCGACGACTCCGGTATTTTTACCGAGGTATCGAGAAGCACGCAAGCTTCCCCCTAGTCCTCGTTGGAGCCCCTCGCAAGGAATCACTCACAAGGGCCAAGCTCCCGGTCGGATAACTCCATGGATAGCCTCGGGCCTTCTCCACGCGCAAGTGGGTCTCCGATGTGCCTCTCGGCAAGCCTCTCCCGGATGCTCCCCGCCGTCTTCACTATCAAGCTTTCGGCCGAAACGCCGCGGGCCATGTTCCCTCCAGTACACGGTGGCGGCCACACCACAAACGCGGTTGGTATGATCTCGCAAGACTTCAAGCCCCTCTGATGTACAACACTTGTGCTCGCAAGCATGGGGTGGCAAGAGGTGTATAAACCTCACTAAACACTAGGCAAACACCTAGAGCAAGTGCATAAACGGTGGTCTAATCAACCTAAGCACTTCGCAAAGCACTTATGTTAATCACCTAATAAAACACTAAGCACTATGCAAATGGAGATCACTAAAATGGTATATCAACACCCTTGGTATGTTTCCTCAGCTCCACACAACTCAAATGGCCGGTTGGGGGTTGTATTTATAAGCCCCACTGAGAAAGTAGCCGTTGGGGTTGAACTCCCGCAAATCTGCTACTGACTGGACGCTGAATCGTCCTGACCGGACGTGTCCGGTCGTCCCGACCGTTGCAGCCGTGAACCACCGATCGGACGCTGCTAGCGTCCGGTCGCAGTTTCGCGCGCCTGGAACCTCTCTGTACTCGATCGGACGCTGATGCCCTGCGTCCGGTCGGTTGCCGCCAGCGTCTGGTCCGTGCGTCCGGTCGCCTGTCTGTCGAGCCACCGGTCCAGCGTCCGGTCGTGCTTCCAGCGTCCGGTCCAGTGTCCGATCGCCTCTGCGAGCTCGTTTCTTCGCGATCTTGTATACGGCTTGGTTTCTATCTTCATGCTTGGACTTTGCTTGATGTCTTAGGTTTTTTCCTGTGCTCCTAAGGTCTTTCTTAAGGTGTTGATCATCGGATCATCACGTCGCCTTCGTCCAAGTATGTCTTGCACCTTATTGAACTACAAAATAAACACTTGCAAATTCATTAGTCCAATTTGGTTGTGTTAGTCATCAAACACCAAAATCCAAAGTAAATGGGTCAAGGGTCCATTTTTCTTACAATCTCCCCCTTTTTGATGATTGATGCCAACACGACCAAAGCAAACAAATAATTACAATTTGGAAGTTAAAAACTACCTACTTACTAGGTTGTAATGCAAAGGGCAAGGTTATATGATACTAATTGACAGATACCAATTAAAACTTTACAAGCATGTCTTGCCCTTGCAAATATCCCCATGTGATATTATGGATTAAAGCCTATCTTTCTAAAAAAACTACCTACTTGCTAGGTTGTAATGCAAAGGGCAAGGTTATATGATACTAATTGACAAATACCAATTAAAACTTTACTTAAAAGCATATCTTGCCCTTGCAAATGTCCCCATGTGATATTATGGATTAAAGCCTATCTTTCTAAAAAAAATTCTCCCATTACTTAGACTAATCCATAATTCACTTTCCTCCCTTTCTCGGACCATTACCACTTGTAGACATAAACTTGATGCTTGCCTGTGGTCCTTCAAATTCTCCCCCTTTGGCATCAAACACCGAAAAGGAAGACATTAGTAGCACAAGGGATGGTCAAATTTCGTGATCCTTTGTGTATAGAGTGAAATGGATCACAAAATTTGACTCTCACATTATATAGACTAAGCTCCCCCTAAATATATGCATACATATGGTAGAAAGCAAAGCATATGCATAATTAGCAATTTATTGTACAAGAGAGTTTAATCTATATAATGCATGGAGAAAGCATATAAATATGAAATGAAATCAACATGATGATGTCAATTGAAGAATGATGCTTAACTCCGAGGACTCCAATTTCCTTACAATGAGACTACTACACATGTGATAGGTTTGAAAAAATTGATACCATTTGAACAAGTGTTAGTCTTAAAGCATCTAAGTTGTAGATAAAGCTCCCCCTAAATTTATGCACACAAGTATTGAATACTTGTCAAATTTATGCACATTGATTTAAGTATCAAAATACCACTTGAAAGATGATATTTGGGAGAGATTATCTACAATTTGGATTTTGGCACATGTTAGATAATTAATTGTAAAACAAGCTATGTGCCGTGCTCCTAAATAATTTTAAACCATGTAGGTTTGCTGCAAGGGTTGATAATGAAATCGAGCAAGCCTACCATATGATATACCTATTGAATGCATGACAAAATATTTAAGCATGTAAATGCAAACATTAGGCATGAAAGATAACTAGATGCTTTAAGAGTATATCTATTGAGAAACAAAACCAATTGAAATGAATACTAATTGAAAGTAATGACATCTAGTTACCTAACATGGGAAGGGGAATTTGGGTCCATAGTATTCACTAACCTACTTAGCAACGACTTTGTCCATCATGATACACCCCATGAAATGCACCCATACTTTGCCAAGTCTTCCAAATTTCCCGAGGTCCGACGGACTTCTCACTTCCCTTTCGGGATCCAAACCTTCTTGGTGCTCTTCATGTCGGAAATGATTTTCTTTGGCACCCAAAACCGTTTGACCCCATTGTTTGCTTACTTATTCACCTTGATGGCCACTACCTTGTCATTTTTCTTCTTCTTCAAGAGATAAGGTGTGGAGGCCTTTTTGTCCACCTTGTTGGTGTAGGTGTTGGAAAGCTTGCTTGTTTACTTTTTCTCCTTCTTCTTTGCTCCTCCTCCATTCTTCACCTTGCACTCATAGGACTTGTGGCCTTCTTTGTGGCACACGTAGCAAACCACGGTTTGTCTTTCATCAAGCTTCTTCACTCCCTTGATGGTGTTATCTTGATGAAGTTGGGTTTGCTTCGCCTTGCCTTTCACTTGAGTCAAGTCCTTGGTGAGGTGAGCTACTTCTTGCTTGAGTTGCTCATTTTCTTTTGCAACCTCTTGTGTGCATGTATCTACGATTACTTTCTCAACACAAGCTTGGTTGCACAAAGGTGAGTCTAAACATAAATCATTGCAAGAGATAGATGCATTCTTTTTAATTATGTCATTTCTTTTAGATGTCTTGGTGGGGGTATTTTTTACGGCCTCAAGATTAACAACTTTATTTGTTAGCTCATCACAATGTTTGCATATGATTTCCATTTTAGCAAGCAAACTTTGATAATCATTTTGTGAGCTAGCTAACTTTTCTTTTAATTTTTCATTTTTCTTTTCAAGTTGCTTATCATTAATTGTGCATGCACTTGTTGTTGCACTAGCCTCAAGTTGCTTAATTTTAGTAGATAGTTCAACATTGAGATTTGTAAAGTTTTCATATTGTTCAAGCAAATTCTTGTATGTTTCTTGTGAACTACCTAGCTCTTCTTTTAAATTTTTGAGCTTCTTTTGTTGGCTAGTGTAAACTTTAGCATATTTAAGATTTTGTTGCACAATTGTATTGTAAAAAGGCAAATCATCATCACTATCACTCTCACTAGAGGATGAGCTTTCGTTACCTCGTGCCATAAGGCACACACGAGAAGAGCTTGATGATAAGTGCTTGTGACCTCGCCTCTTGTGATGGTTTTCTTCTTCACTTGAAGAATCATCCCATGATCTTATTGTTGTGAGGGCTTTGTTCTTGCACGCCTTCTTTTTTATCTTGGGTGTGGGCTTGTTTGGACAAACTTCCATAAAGTGCCCTAACTCGCCGTATCCATAGCATCCCTTCTTTCTTTGCTCGTTTCTTTGATTAGTGAAAATGAGGTCTTGAATTTGGATGGGCACACCCTTGACATTGAGCCTTACGATCATCTTCTCTACCTTTTTGATAAGTTTGATTAATTCTTCATCAAGGTCGGAGGTGGAGGAGAAAGATTGATCATCATCACTTGATTCTTGTTCGTCATCATCATCATCCTCATCTTCTTCTTCTTCACTTGAGGAGCTTGAGCTTGAGCTTGACTCAACTTTCTTGCCCTTCATCTTTTTCTTCTCGCTATAAGCGAGAGCTTTGCCTTTGCTTGATGAAGATGCTTCTCCTTGACCCATTTTACGTGACATTTCAAATGCCACTAGCTTGCCAATGACAATGCCCGGGGTCATGGTGCTCAAGTTCTCCATATTGTGAAGGATGGTGATGATGCTTGCATATTTCTTTTGTGGTAGAACGGAGATGATCTTCCTTACGATGTCCGCATCATCTAGCTTTAATAATCCTATTGAATGGAGCTCATTAATAATTAGATTCAATCGAGAATACATATCACAAACAAGCTCATCATCATTCATAGCAAAGGAATCATAATTTTACTCGGTTAGACAATGTTTTTGCTCACGGACATTACTTGTGCCGTCATGGAGCTCTTGGAGTTTTAACCAAATTTCATGTGCCGTATTTAAGTTGAACACTTGGTTAAACATATCCATGCTAAATGATTCAAACAAGCAATTCTTAGCTCTAGCATTGAAATGTATTTCTTTTTTCTCACCCTTTATGGGTTTTTTTGGATTCTTGATAGGTTTCATCCCGTCACGAGTGACTCTCCATACACCCAAATCAACCGCCTCAAGGTGGCAAGCCATTATAGCTTTATAGTATGGGAAGTTAGTGCCATCAAATTGAGGAGGCTTAGCGGTATCCATCCCAACCACTCTACAATAGCGTCGGCTCAACGACGGTTAAGCCAAAGGTCCAAATATGAGCCAACCGGCTCTGATACCAATTGAAGGGACCGTGATGCCTAAGAGGGGGGTGAATTAGACAACTTAAAATTCTAACTCTAAACTATGGCCTCTTTTGCTAACCCTAGCAAAACCTATACAATAGATAAACTATCTAGATGTGCAACTATAGTTTTGCTAGTGTATTGCTATCTCTACCACAAACATAGTAAAGTAATCAATGTAAATGCGGAAGCTAAAGAGCAAGGTAGAGATATGCAAACTCCCGTCGACGACTCCGGTATTTTTACCGAGGTATCGAGAAGCACGCAAGCTTCCCCATAGTCCTCGTTGGAGCCCCTCGCAAGAAATCCCTCACAAGGGCCAAGCTCCCGGTCGGGTAACTCCGTGGATAGCCTCGGGCCTTCTCCACGCGCAAGTGGGTCTCCGATGTGCCTCTCGGCAAGCCTCTCCCGGATGCTCCCCGCCGTCTTCACTATCAAGCTTCCGGCCGAAATGCCACGGGCCTTGTTCCCTCCAGTACACGGTGGCGGCCACACCACAAACGCGGTTGGTGTGATCTCGCAAGACTTCAAGCCCCTCCAATGTACAACACTTGTGCTCGCAAGCACGGGGTGGCAAGAGGTATATAAACCTCACTAAACACTAGGCAAACACCTAGGGCAAGCGCATAAGCGGTGGTCTAATCAACCTAAGCACCTCGCAAAGCACTTATGCTAATCACCTAATAAAACACTAAGCACTATGCAAGTGGAGATCACTAAAATTGTGTATCAACACCCTTGGTATGTTTCCTCAGCTCCACACAACTCAAATGACCGGTTGAGGGTTGTATTTATAAGCCCCACTGAGAAAGTAGCCGTTAGGGTTGAACTCCCGCAAATCTGCTACTGACCGGACGCTGAATCGTCCTGACCGGACGCGTCCAGTCGTCCCGACCGTTGCAGCCGCGAACCACCGATCGGACGCTGCTAGCGTCCGGTCGCCTACCACCGGACGCGTCCGGTCGCAGTTTCGTGCGCCTGGAACCTCTCTGTACTCGATCGGACGCTGATGCCCTGCATCCGGTTGGTTGCCGCCAGCGTCCGGTCCTTGCGTCCGGTCGCCTGTCTACCGAGCCACCGGTCCAGCGTCCGGTCGCGCTTCCAGCGTCCGGTCCAGTGTCCGGTCGCCTCTGCGAGCTCGTTTCTTCGCGATCTTGCATACGGCTTGGTTCCTATCTTCATGCTTGGACTTTGCTTGATGTCTTGGGTCTTTTTCTATGCTCCTGAGGTCTTTCTTAAGGTGTTGATCATCGGATCATCACG
This sequence comes from Miscanthus floridulus, assembly GCF_019320115.1. NCBI lineage: Eukaryota > Viridiplantae > Streptophyta > Magnoliopsida > Poales > Poaceae > Miscanthus > Miscanthus floridulus. Next base: position 136,578,835 of record NC_089582.1, read on the forward strand.
TCGCCTTCGTCCAAGTATGTCTTGCACCCTATTGAACTACAAAATAAACACTTGCAAATTCATTAGTCCAATTTGGTTGTGTTGGTCATCAAACACCAAAATCCAAAGTAAATAGGCCAATGGTCCATTTTTCTTACACCTCGGATATGGTGAAAGATAAAAACCATGTACAAAAATACAAATAGCTAGTTTCTAGAGCTTTGGCAGAATGCCAATCTATTCACATTAGCAAACATGGAATCTATGCGGTGTGTCTTCTAGACAGCTAACAACAAAGTATCGGTATCTTGCATATCTTCATCTTACAGGGGCGAACTTTGCAAACTACGATCACCAATATTGATTGTAATACAGCCATTGGGCATCACATACCACAACATTATGACAAATGTTGATTTGTTGACGTTCACAACTTAGGATGACACATTAGATTAAAATAAAGCTCGCATGGTTAATGCCTTTTTTGCGTGTAATAAGTTGTGAACGTTCTGGAAGAGCGATCCATGGGAAGCAGACATATTTCTCATTGATAGTCAAGTGTTGTTAGGTCTGGTCTGAGCGAAGTTCACACCTGCAAGTTGATCAAATATCTTGAACCCATAATCTTACAGTCCTATCATTATCAAGGCCACCAGAAGCAATCTTATTCTCTGTTGGATGGCAGGACACCGAGATGACAGTGTCTGTATGGCCTTCTAGTTTCTGAAGAATATTTCTCCCTTGGAGGTCCCATATATACACGCAGTTGTCTTCTGATCCACCGACAACGTACTTCCCATTCGTAACAGAAAACGCAGACTGGATGCAGTATTGTCTGTTCACATGTCCACTGTATACCTTCAAGAACTTGCCGGTAGCAAAATTGCAAAGCTTCTGCAAGGTGCAATAATAAGTTAGGAGGCACATTTTAGCAACCACAAATTTTTGAACAAATTAAATATCTCATGTGCAATAGAAAGCACAACTACAATTTAATGTAAAAAAAAAGCACAACTACAATTATGAATAAAACTGTGCTGGCAACTCAGCTACATGACATGGAAGTATGAAACAAAAATGCCACTAACCAGCGTACATGAAGCTCGGAGGGGGTTTTATTAATGTCCTGTGGTTGCCGTGGATCAAATTAATACCAAGGACAGGTGCACTTGACATATGCATGGCAATATGTTAAATGTGAACATATGTTACAGCTACATTTTTTTTTGGGGGAAAAAAATTAACTAACAGACAAACCACCCTAAAACTCAATGACCCTAGAATGATTTCCTTCCACTACAATGATTCAGACCATGGCAGTTTATAATATCTAAATTTTCCATCCCTGTTGGTGAGCTGGTGGCACACGGACCTTCCATGCCAATAAGACTTAATCAATGACAATTGCAGTCATAATAGTTGTACAACGAATTTTAAGATGAGCACTGCTATAAATACCGCCCATCTGAACAATTCCTTCACAACCAGGAGAACAAATGGTTCAAACTTGGGTGGTTATTCCTTATAAGTGGCAGGAAGCACTAAGAGAGAGAAATGGCAGGAAACTGGTAAGAAAGTATAAACAAACTAATTTAGTCATGAACCTAAAGATTTGCATTTTAGTTATTCCATACCTGTATTTTGTGGTTTTAAAAAAATAGTGCATCTGTGCAAGAGAAAGGATACACTAAGATAACCTGTAGTATAGAATAAAATAGCATCGTTGCTGCTTGAAGCAGAGCAGATCTGCAATCAGCTTGCAAAGATCAATACTGTAGCTTCAGACAGCATAGTTGAGGTGGGCTTTCAACTTCTAATTCATAGTCCAAAGATATTCATTTGAAACTGAAAATCAGGACAAAACGTCTAGAGTCAGACGTTACCTATCCAAAATGCACTAATATTACCTAGATACGCAGAAGTACCTGAAAAAGACTATGCTAGAGCTAGACACCAGGGATTCTGGTTTGCATATGACAAGAAAAATATCAGGAGCTTCCCATCCTAAATGATTATGAGTAATTTGCAGTTGATAGTGCGTGAGGAAAGAAATATCTATGAGCTTCTTGTGAACTATGATTATGGCTAAACCTAGACATTCTCATCACAAAGACTTTATACTGTATGAGAAGCTGATCATTAAATGAGTATTATTATGAATCAACAACGAGCTAATTGGCCATACCAGTGAGTAATCGAGCACGGCGACGAGGATAAACTTGCCATTGGGCGAGAACATGGAGAAGGAGACCGCGGGCTTCTTTTCATCGATGACCGTCTTGAGGCAAGCCCCGGTCTTGGCGTCCCAAATCTTGCAGCTCCCATCATGGCTTCCGGATACAACGATGGATCCGTCCCTAATGAAATGCACGGAAGTGACGGGCTCAGAGTGCGCCTCGATGGCGCGGGTGCATCGGCCGTTCTTGACATCCCAAATGCGCACGGTACAGTCAAATCCCCCGGAGGCGATCTGCGAGCTGGTCTGCGGGTTGAAGTTGGAGCTGAAGACGAAGTTGGTGTGCCCCTTGAGCACGCGGATGCAGCGGTCGGCGGCGGCCTGGGCGCCTCCGGCGAGGACGGGCCGGATGTCCCAGATGCGTATGGCGCGGTCGTCGGAGGCGGAGCAGAGGTAGTACGACTCCATGGACCAGGACAGGTCGGAGACGCCGTCGGAGTGGCCGCGCAGGACGGCGATTACGGCGAGCGAGGACGGGGAGAGCAGCGCGACCGTTCCGTCGAGGGACTCTGTCGCGAGGAGGCGCCCGCAGGGGGAGAACCGCACGCAGGAGACCGCCCGGCTGTGGGGCGTCGCCTCCCGCACTTGCCTATACGGCCGATACGGCGGCGGCGGTGCCGTCTGCTGCGACATGGTCGGTAACGGCAACGGCCCTCTTCACGCGATGGGAAAGTGAATCGGGCCGGATTCTCTGCGGCGCCTTATTTGCTAGTAGTACTACTAGCACACAACAGGACTACAGGAGCCAAGTCGGAGTCCTCTTCTATTTGGGGGAACGGTCAAATACACGGACACGGCCGGTATCCGCAGCACCGGCACGGCGCACCGCCTCTCGGAGAATCGAAGCCGAGCCGGGCCGGGCGGCGGGCGTAATGGATCTGCTGAAGCGGGAACTGGAGAAGAAGCGGAAGGCGGCGACGGCCGACTTCGGGGGCAAAAGCTTCGTGCGGCGGTCGGAGCTGGAGCAGAAGCAGCTCCAGAAGCGCCGCGACGAGCACCGCCAGCTCCTCGCCAAGGCCAGCGCGTCGGCGCCCTCCGCGGATTTCGCCGCAGACGCCACCGGTTCCGACACCAGCAACCCTGACGCCGCAGCTCAGGCGGCGGCGGCGAACCCTAACCCTAGCTCCTCCTCTGCCTCGTCGGCGCCCTCTGTCCCGCCCGCCCTGGCGCCGAAGAAGACCACGCAGGAGGAGGCGCTGCTCTCCGAGGAGCGTCGCATCGACGAGCTCGACCTCCCGCGGCACGAGGTGGTGCGGCGCCTCCGCGTGCTGCGCGAGCCCGTCACGCTGTTCGGTGAAGACGACGACGCCCGCCTCGCGCGCTTCAAGCTCGTGCTCAAGTCCGGCGTCATCGACGACATTGACGGCATCGACATGACCGAGGGACAGACCAACGACTTCCTCCGCGACATGATCGAGATGCGCAAGCGGCAGAAGGCCGGGAGGGACACCTACGCCAAGGGCAAGGGCAAGCGTGTAGGTGGGGGTGATGGTGGCGACGGGGGTGCTGCTGGAGACAGTGCAGATGATGGGGATGCCAAGGGGAGTGGCGATGATGCTGATGCAGACAAGGACTCTAAGAGGATGAGGACCAAGTTTGAGGAGCTTTGCAACGAAGACAAGATTTTAGTGTTCTTTAAGAAGCTGCTTATTGAGTGGAATCAGGAGCTGGATGAGATGACTGAGCTGGAGAAGCGGACAGCAAAGGGGAAGTCTATGGTTGCAACATTCAAGCAGTGTGCGCGGTATCTGAGCCCCCTGTTTGAGTTCTGCAGGAAGAAGGTATGAGTTCTTATGACATTTCAAGAATGTGGTTGTTTAAATTGTGCTATTAATTTGATCGCACTTCGAACTGACACAATTACACAAAACTCTAATTGGTAAACTGAGAAGGTAGTATGCAAATTTGGCTAATTGCAGTAACGTGTACCTGGAAAATTCAGGTTTATGAATAACTAGCTGATGTGATGACTAAGTTATGCAATTTTAGGGCTCGTAGGTGGATTACAAAGAATGCACGGTAAAGCTTAACCGTTGGCATAGTTTTCAGTTGGTTTGAAAACTGTTGCTTAAATTATTTTGTTTGTTGTGCTTTTCAAAAATCAAAATTTCATGCTTGTTTTGGTAACACACTAACACATTTCAGAGTTCAGATTTGATTAGCAACCTAGCTTCGAGATGTTGGAGGGAACTAAGATGAATGACCCTGAAACATTGCCATAATTTGTTGAGAAAAATTACCTGCTGTCACTTGTTGAATGTATGTAATGATTACTTTTTTTTGACAGAAAGGAATATTCAACTTGTATTTCTGCAGTAACATGCAATTCATGTTTTGTAACTGCAGTTTTTGACAAGATGGTGTCATATAGGACCTGTTTGTATTTGCATGATTTCAACAACTATTCGTACTCATCTATTACACTAGTATTTCGTGAGGGATGAGGTCACAAGGGACATACAAGGGGACATCCCTTGTTGTATGCTTTTCGCGGACGATGTAGTGCTAGTTGATGAAAGCCGGACAGGAGTGTATCAGAAACTGGAGTTATGGCGGGAGACTTTGGAGTCTAAAGGTTTTAGACTCAGTAGAACTAAACTGAGTTTATGAGATGTGACTTCGGCACTACTACTCGGGAGGAGGAAGATATTAGTTTGGAAGGTCAAGTAGTGCCTAGGAAGGATACCTTTCCATATTTAGGATCAATGCTACAGAGAGACGGGGATATTGATGAAGATGTTAGCCATAGAATCAAAGCAGGGTGGATGAAGTGACGCCAAGCATTTGGTGTCCTATGTGACAAAAGGGTACCACAGAAGCTAAAAGGCAAGTTTTATAGGACGGCGATTAGACCTGCCATATTGTATGGTGTAGAATGTTGGCCTACGAAAAGACGACATGTTCAACAGATAAGTGTCGCGGAAATGCGTATGTTGCGTTGGATTTGCGGTCATACAAGAAGGGATCGAGTTCGGAATGATGATATACGTGATAGATTAGGGGTAGCACAAATTGAAGAAAAGCTTGTCCAACACCGGTTGAGATGGTTTGGTCATGCCCAACGGAGACCTCCAGAGGCACCGGTGCGTAGTGGAATCCTAAGCCAGGATAGTAACGTGAAGAGAGGCAGAGGAAGACCGAAGTTGACTTGGGTAGAGGAAATAAAAGGAGACTTGAAAGGATGGAATATACCCAAAGACTTAGCCTTATAGAGGAGTGCTTGGAAAATAACTATTCACATGCCTGAACCTTGATTGCTTCTGCTGGGTTTCAACTCTAGCCTACCCCAACTTGTTTGGGACTTAAATGCTTTGTTGTTGTTGTTGTATTTGAAGATTATCTCATGGAACTAGTTATGGTATATTCTGATAGGTTGTATAGACTAAAACACCATGTTTCTGTAATTCTTAGGCTAGCAGTGTGGCATCAAACAATCTAACTTTTTTGCATGAGCTAATTAGTAATGGATTACCTGCACCATGGAAAACATTTATGATAGACATGTAACGTGTTTCAATCCGTTTGAGCAGTTTCTGTTTGGCCATTCCTCACTTCTGTGTGTTATACTGAATATCATGGTTCTTGAAAAACATTTCATTCTACATTTGATGTTAAGTTGTCTGCTACCCATTGTATATTGATCAAGTAAAATAAACACTACTTAGAGTGTCTACTTTCAGTTCATTTTGCAGCATGTGTTATATTCATGTTCTGTATACCTCTCATGCATGCAAGGAGTACCTAGAGACAGACAATGAACGAGCCCCAAATATTTGGGTTATCATATTCTGGTTGTCAAATATACTTTATGAAAAGAAATTCTTTGAATACTTTGGGATGCAGGAGAATTGATTGTATTGTGCGAATTTCCAGTCCTACCTTCACACAAACAATATTTTCTTGAGCATTCTGAGTTTTGGTGTTTGTTGTTTTGCATTTGTTCTGTACTAGTGCAGATCCTAATTCTGCTATACTATGGCCCCAAGTTTGTTTTTAAATGGAATTACCTAGTGTGTAGGATGCAAATTCGGTTGAACAATCAACTACATTCTGGTTCTGGGCTGAGATTCAGATTTGATATAACTAGTATTGCCTCATGATGGGGCATAATTTGAGCTTCTTGGAAATAATAAATATCATCCCACTCTCTGCTTGAGCGAAATGCTGATGCCCGTCTGAATATTGATTATGTTTATACCATTTATTTACTATACTAATGTCATTACCGCCTTTCATCAATTTTCTTGGTGCTTAACTGATTCTGATGCCATTTATCGTTGGATCCATTTAGGTTCTTCCTGATGACATCCGTCAAGCATTGCTTGTTATTGTTGAGTGTTGCATGAAGCGTGATTATTTAGCAGCAATGGACCAATACATCAAGCTGGCAATTGGGAATGCACCATGGCCCATTGGAGTCACTATGGTTGGTATCCACGAGCGTTCTGCCCGAGAAAAGATCTACACAAACAGTGTTGCCCACATCATGAATGATGAGACCACTCGCAAGTACCTTCAATCAATCAAGAGGCTCATGACACTTTGCCAGCGGCGTTACCCTGCACTGCCCTCAAAATCAGTAGAGTTCAACAGCCTGGCAAATGGGAGTGACCTGCAGGCGCTTTTATCGGAAGAGAATGGTTCGGGTAAAGCTTCTGAGGAAAGGCTCCGATTGATGCCAGCATCGAAAGAGTGATGCCTTCATAGACTAGATTGGATTACACTCTACAAATAGAGCTTGAGATGTTTGTGTAATATCAACAATAAGTCCTGCCTATTTTTTTCTTTTCTTCTGTTTTGTGCTAAAGAGAAAAGCAAACAGAATTGTGTATGCTAATCAAATCGCTTTACCACTAGATCTGGTTGGGCAAGTTTTATTAATATATCAGCTACATCCAGAGAACCATTTTTGACTTTTTGTTCTCAAGCAGCAGTGATTTTACTGCATTAATCAGGTTTGGTATTATCCTAGTTCTGTCAGTACTCAGTACTGCAACTGATAAGATCTGCAAACCATGCTGTATTTATCGCATGATTCTAAGTTCAGGCACCACGTGCCTAAGGTTTTAGGTTTATGTACAACATTGAAATCCATGGATTTAACTCATCTGAAGCTACAACGTGGATCATCTTTGCTTTACCTGAACCTGCCTACACCACTGCCTTATTCAGGTTGCAATTAATCTGTTTCCCCTCTTTGCAGCTTGCAAATCTGGAAATTGCGTGCATCAGCAGATCCATCACTCTCCCTTCTTCTGGATCCTAGGTAAGTGAGCCCACTGCATTGAAGCAACACATATCATAGCTTGCTAACAATATGAAGTTTTGGTGGGTAATGGTTTGATGAACAAATAATCCAGAAACTAGTTGAGGCAGACTGGAACAGTTTGGAGCTTGCAGTTCGCTGAAGAATGCTTACATTTTTAGAAGCAGCGCTGAAGGCCTCCTTGTGGGTGATGCTGGGATGTCTCGCCTTAATCCTCTGTATCTCCTCCCTGAGAAAAGTTTGAGCGCATTTTAAAGATCTCATCGCCTCTACCAGAGTAGCAGCTGAAAACTTGCTGAAATTTCAATCACAATTAACCAGTCGTTGGTTTATACTAGCCAACAACGCTGACTAGTCCAGTGAAATAATATTCTTATGCATTTGACCTGTCTGGGTATATTGGAAGCATATGGTGACTAGTCCAGTGTACACAATCTGTATGCCTCGTAAACTATTTTACTTTTTACACGGTAGTAGATTGGTTGCTCTTGCGGCTCTGCAATTGGTGGCAAGTGCTGCTATCGTGACTTACTTGATGAAGCAATTGTAGGCTGACGGCGTCCGTTGCTTCCTAACTGGAGCTGCAAAAAGTTTCAAAAGCTTGATCAGTATCAGTGAGAAGGACCACCGTATATAGGTATATTTATAGGAAGCCACTGTTGAAACTGCGCATGATCACCTACGTTTGTTAACCGCAGGGAAGGCATGGTGCTCGGTAGCCTCCGTCTCCCTGTCCTCTCCGCTGCTCTCGTCGGAGTCCCTCGGCGGCGGATCAACGCCGGTCTCCTGTTCCATTGGACACGTCGTTTGGCCAATTCGCGGCATAATGCAAAGGGAAGGAACGCACGGTGGGAACCTGAAGGGGCAGTTCGACGGACGCCACCGCCGGGGGAGGCAGCGCGACGGAGAGGATGCCGAAGCAGTTGCCGCACTGCACGGCCACCGTCTTCAGCAGTTGCAGGGTGCCGCCGCACGGCACCCCCACCTGCATGTGTAGGCAGTCAGTCAGTCGCCGACTCGCCGGGCACGCCGTACGTGAGACCGTGTGGGCATTGGCAGTTTCCAGAGCAAGCATGCAGGGCGAGGGGACGGACAGGTCGTCGTTACCAGCAGGATGGTGGCGCAGAAGTTGCACTGCACGTAGCCGAGGCGCTCCGGGAGGGCGTCGAAGCAAGGGTGGCGTGGCGTCGACGACATGGCTGTTGAGCTCCACAGTGTGAGGCAGCAGCAGCAAGTGTGGGTGGGGATGGCAGTGTAGGACTGTCCTGGTGACCTGGTGTCACCACTCACCATGGGGGTCTCAATTTGTAGGCGCCAACGACGATAAACTCAGCCTGTAATGTGCAATTCAACATTATGTTTGCAAAATCGGGCAAGTTACGTGGACATGTGCTTGCAGCATGTGAGTGGCAGTGCTAGCTTTCAATCAATGAAGTGATCGAAACTGGTTGTCATCAGTTCTCATGCATGCAAGAGCCCCGGACAGGCAGGGGCAGCCATGCCCATCTCTGCATATTTTGGTACAGGGCCACCTGTTTCTAGAGGCCACAAGAGGGCCTCAGCCTTTCAGGGAAAGCTTTATCTGGCGAACCAGAAGCTAGGCATGTGAAAATCGGTGCCTTATCGCAGTCGCAATCGTCGGCCTCAGTCGCAATCGATCTGCAGGCTGCAGGCAAGCTTCTGATCAGAAACTCATGCTGCAGCAAGAGGCACTGCCTGCCTGCCATAAAGGTCATCGGCGAAAACGACACGGTTTGCTTCATGTTTCAGGTTTGGTAAAAACAGTTGAGTGCTCCTTGAGATTTCAAGTGCCTTGCAGAGGCTCCTCGATGACGTGGTTTCAGCGCCTTGCCACTCTCAAGATTCGTCCGATCCGGGCAAGCCTATTGAATTCGAGATTCCGCGACAAAACGACCCGTTGTAATCCCTATGTATTTCTGCACTCGCTCTAAACGTAGGAGTTGCCGATCGAGTTGGAGTGCTGGAGATAGCACTCTCCAATTAATTGGGTCTGAGTAGAGCTCAGACGCACTGTCTAAAGTGTGGCACAGCAAGATAAATTTTCGGCACAAAGGCCGTGTCGTGTCGAGAATTGGCACGATGTATTCCATGACATGACACGTTAGCTGCACTTGGCCTGGCATGGCCCTATACGGTCTAGCATAACAACACTGTTCAACTGCTAGCTAGCGCCCGGATGTCTGGACGAAGGGGGCATTCGGACGCTCGCACCTGCAGTCCACTTGCACGCCATTTCACACGCCCCACACGGGGCCAGCACACCGGAGGCACTTGCCCGAGAGCTACCTCAAGCTGCCGCTGACAACTGCTGCAGGGGCGTGGTCTAACAGTCGCCACTATCCATCGTGAAGTCGAGAATCACCGCCGAAAATATGATCCACACCAACCAGATGGAGATCCACTACACTCGCTCGATCTACTTTTGAAACTTCCAGATGCAACACTTGCAGCATACAAAAGAAGACAGATGAAACACTTGAAACATCATTCTGAAACACTTGAAAAAAGCTCTTGAAAACACTTGAAAATCATTGCAAACATACACAACATCCAGCTAAACACTTGCAACATATGCGTGAAACATATGCAACATCCACATAAACACACTTACAACATTCGTCCCAAAAAAATACAGATGAAACATTAGTAACAGACCTTTGCAACATATATACAACCATTGCATCATATGCAACATCCCAATCTACTTTTGCAACATCCATCTGAAACACTTGCAACATACATCTGAAACATTTGAAACACTTGAAACATACGCTTGCAACATGCGCTTTCAGCAAAACCTGGCAGGTAGGCGGGAGGAGCACTGTACAACGGGATCTGGCTGTGCAGTCGCGGTGGAGAAGGAGGATGGCAGCGGGTGGGCGGCCGCGCTACCCCCGACGTCCGACGATAGGGCGCGTGCGGTGCCCCAGACGAGCGGTGCCCACAGCGACAGCAGCAATCGGGTGGGTGTGGCCTCGCGCGACTAGGCGACATCAGCTGTGCGGTCGTGGGGGAGCACGCCGCGGCGGTACAGGCGCGGGGCGGTGGAGAAGAAGGCCGGCGGGAGGTGCGGTGGAGAGGAAGGCATGCGGGAGGCGCGACGTGGTCGCAGAGCACAGTCGTGGCCTCGCGCGGTGAAGCACATGATAGGAGAGCGGAGTGGGAAGATATTTTCTCGAGAGATGAGAAGCATATAGAGTACACAGGCCTGTTGGGCCGATAGTGATAGTGTGCAGCCCGTCAAGGAGCGCCCGACGCGGACGTACGTCTTCACTCAAGCATTAACACGAAATATGTCCTTTTTTTATGCGTGGAATGTGTTGCTATTTGTTAGTTATGATATGAAAAGATTGACGCTAGTAAACTATTCTTGTCTACAACGCTCTCTTGAATAATCATGAAGTCCTCGATCTGACCTCAGATGCAATAAAAACTATGCAAATCGATGAGTAGCTGAATAAGACTAGTATACTCCCTCCGTCCCAAAATATCTATCGCTTTCACTTTCCGAGAAACAACTTTGATAAAATATATATTATAAAATATTAATATTTATGGTACATAATTAGTATCGTTGGAAAGATCTTTGAATCTAGTTTTTTAATAAATTTATTTGAAGATATAAATGTTGTACGTATTTTCTACAAATTGAGTCAAACTTGTGATACGAAAATCGAAAACGATAAATAATATAGGACAGAGAGAGTATTATACTGTCAGGGGTGGAAACTCATGGAGGCCAAACTGGCCTCCTGCCACCTCTTTCTCTATGAAGTTCTACTGTCCAGTCTATGTCTGCATACATGCTTGCAGGGTCTGCAAGATACTATACAAAAACTATTTTTTTACCACAAGTGATATATCTTTTGTTTCTTTAACACTAGTAGAGAAAAGACTTTCGATTCAGCACATTAGTCTCGAGTAGAATTGGACCCAGGATTAATGTGAGCATTACTCCCGAGTCTAAGTTTCTTGAGCGTCAGAGGACCTTTAGTCTCGGTTGGTAACACCAACAAAGACTAAAAAGTCATGCCCTTTAGTTCCGAATTCGTAGCCCCAGTTGGAAAACCGGGACTAAAGCCTGTTCTTAACCGGGATTAAAGTCCATATGTCTTCTAGTGTAAATTAACCTTGAGTTCTATTCTTACTCTCTGTTAGACTGTTACCTCTAGTTGCTTGTATTAATACTTTGCATGAAGCTTTAATCAGTGATCATTTTACACTTGTGTTAGTATAACACTGATTTGTCCCCACCTTGATTTTTACCTCACTCTCCGCCACTGTATATACTATAGTATCACCAAGCTAATGGCTCTGCTTGGGCTGACGTGGAACAATCCGTGATTGTATACATGTCGGCATATCTCGCGTGTCAAAAGTCATGGCCAGAAACCAAGCACAAACTTATGGCCATTAATTAGAAAAAAATAGTATGGCACCCCTGATGTAAACAAAAAATGTTGCACCAAAGACCCACAGACTTCAATAACAACCAGTTTAAATGTAAAAAGATGCATATATAGAAAGCTAGCAGTTGAACACCAAAGTCTCACACTCCCATGACCTAAACCTAAACCTTAGAACAGACGACTCGATCGAGTGGAACTAATTAATTCAGAACCTATTGATTTTTTTTTTTTGTGAAACCAGAACCTATTGATTAACATAGTCAACTGCTCACAAGCATCCATATGTTAACGACTAAGCTAGCTAGATGTCTATAGGAAGTTCCTGATGGACTCCTCGAGCTCCTTCACGACGGCCTTCCAGCCGGCATGCGTCGGGTTGATGTCGTCCCAGTAGAAGTACTTGTCCGGCGTGGAGCACAAGCTGTACGCCGCGACGCCGTCCTCCATCTGGCCGCAGTACTCACTCTGGTCGAAGATCTCGCAGCATGGCTCCAGCTTGTGCTAACTTCTTCGATAGGGAACCGGAACCGGAAGTGAGGCGCTTGAACATCATTGTCAGGTCGAGGTTGAAGACGGCTGCATCTTTAAACACCTTCTCTTCGAGGTACGCGTTGTGGATGCTCGCGACCTTCTGGCTGTCGCAAGAGCTGCTGTAGTCGCTGGACCTCGACAGCCATGGCGTGCAGCCGATCGGGGGCAGCGTGCTCACCAGTGTTGGGTTTAGTCCCATATCGTGTAGTGATGGTGGAGGAGCACATCATATAAGGCGAGAGAATTCTCACCTATCAGGCTAGTCTTTTGGGTTGAGTAAGGCCAAATGCCTTATATGTTGTCAGCTCCGGTGGATCTGGGACCTGTGGGAGCGTAGGCTCGTAACGAGCCGGGCCGGCTGCAAGCCAGCTGCAAGATCGAGAACTCGGTGGTCACCACCGGTTCCAACAATTGGTATCAGAGCCGGTACCCATGGTCAGGAAAATGCTAAACCCGATAAAAAAATCTCAAGTAAGGCCTTGCAAGATCGAGAACTCGGTGGTCACCACCGGTTCCAACAATTGGTATCAGAGCCGGTACCCATGGTCAGGAAAATGCTAAACCCGATAAAAAAATCTCAAGTAAGGCCCAAGGCCTTATATGTTGTAGCTCCGATGGACCTGGGACCTGTGGGAGCGCAGGCTCGTAACAAGCCGGACCGGCTACAAGCCAGCTCCAAGATCGAGAACTCGATGGTCACCACCGGTTCCAACAATTGGTATCATGAGCCGTCCTTAGTCAAAAAAGCTAAACTCAATAAAAAAATCTCGAGCGTCACACATATGGCAGGGGCACCCCGATGTGTGACTAAGGGAGAGATTGTTGGGGTTTAGTCCCATATCGTGTAGCGATGGTGGGGCCGAAAAGGCCTTATATGTTGTAGCTCCGGTGGATCTGGGACCTGTGGGAGCGCAGGCTCGTGGCTCAACACGAGCCGGACCGGCTGCAAGCCAGCTCCAAGATCGTGAACTCGGTGGTCACCACCGGTTCCAATAATTGGTATCAGAGCCGGTACCCATGGTCAGAAAAAGCTAAACCCGATAAAAAAATTATCTCGAGCGTCACATATGGCGGGGGCATCCCGATGTGTGACTAAGGAGAAGATTGTTGGGGTTTAGTCCCACATCGTGTAGCGATGGTGGGGTGGGCACCCCGATGTGTGACTAAGGAGAAGATTGTTGGGGTTTAGTCCCACATCGTGTAGCGATGGTAGGGTAGCACACCATATAAGGCGGGAGAACCGGGAGAACCCTCACCTATCAGGCTAGTCTTTTGGGTTGAGTAAGGCCAAAGGCCTTATATGTTGTCAGCTCCGGTGGACCTGGGACCTGTGGGAGCGCAGGCTCGTAACGAGCCGGACCGGCTGCAAGCCAGCTCCAAGATCGAGAACTCGGTGGTCACCACCGGTTCCAACAACCAGCACCTTCTCCACACCCAGGTCCATCAGCTGCTCCACGGCGTCGGCGATCTTGTCAGTCACGTCCTGGGCCATGGCGAGCTGGTCATGTCGTTGACGCGTGCGTAGTCGCGCTTGCCGGAGAAGGCGATGAGCGCGACGGAATCCGTGAGGTCTTTGTCGATGATGCCGTGCCTGACCAGCCTCCTGAACTTGTCCACCTGAGTGCCGAGCTTGGGCGCCTCGTGCGTCCCCTCCATGACGCCGGCGCCGCCGACCGCGAAGTTCATGCCGGACGGGTCGACGCCGTCCTGCTCCCTCCTCCTTTCCGAAGGAGGGGACTCGTCCAGTCCCAGAATCCTCGCTGCAAAGACCAAGAAATAAAGCCATTATAACTACTGTACTGCTCGAGCGAACTTGACGGGCAGGGGATCGGGGCACGTATACCGATGAAATCAGGTAGGACCAAGCCGTTGGAGAAGCGGCCGCTTGCACTCATGCCGTGGTCCTTGTCATTGCTGCCGTACGGGTAATACCAGGCACGCGTCGTCTTGGACAAGTCTGCGAGCGGGTAGTTTCCGGTGTCGGCGTAGTCGTCGCCGAACACGAACAGCTTATACTGCCGGTCAGAGTCGCTGTCACCATGGCGCCGGCACTCCACATTACCAGCTGCTAGCAACAAGAAGACGATCAGAACAGATCAATATATAATGCAAGAGGCCAGGGCAGATCAAGTAGTTTGAGAAATTGTCGACAACAATGCAACGTAAGTTGATCAACATATATACCAAAGTTTTAAATCTTCGGCTATAGCCTCCGCTATCTCCGGCTATAGCTATTTGAGAAGAATTTAGCTAAGTTTTTCCATATACAAGTTAGTCCTTAGCTACCGCTATAGCCGGCTATAGCCTGTTTTCGGATATAGAAAGCTAAATGGCTCAGCCGGTTATTTAAAACCCTGATTATATACGCACCGCTAAGCAGGATGAGGAGGGTACAGACGACGGCGAAAAGAAGCTTCATGCTGGCAGGCGGCGCCCGACGAGCGGGCTTGACTGGCTGATGTCTTCGATCATTCAGAGGCGAGTTGCCGAGTGGGTTTGGCTGATGATGATGTCTTCGATCGATCAGAGGCGAGTTGCCGACTCGGCGCGCAATTGCGGACGAACAGAGGGCTGCGTGGGTTTCAGACGACGACCTGCGTCGCAATTTATACACGGCGAACATGGACCTGCTACATCGATGGGAAGGAATTCGAGCCCTGCTAGGAAGCTCTCTTTTTGCACGGTTCCGATAAGAACATACGCGCTTTGCACAATCCGTTTGCACTGTGTTCCGATAACAACAGCGCTAGCACAATCCGATGACGACTGTAACTCGTTTACAAGCTGGTATACTAAGTTAGAAGTGTCCGGCTAGGACTAATAATTATTAAAGCTAGCTAATTTTAGCCCTAACTCATAAAAATCCTAAATAATTAGCTCAATGAATATATGCTTCAATATACTCCCTGTGTCCTAAAAAAACTTGAGTTTTGTCCTAAGTCAAACTATCTAAAGTTTGATTGAATTTATACACTAGAATACTAATGTTTATATTACCAGATAAGAATCATTAGATTCGTTATGCGACATATTTCTATAGAATATTTGCTGTCATAAATGTTAATGGATTTCTCTATAGATTTGGTCAAAGTTAAAATAGTCACACTAATATCTATACAAGTCAGTCATAAACTCTAGTAACTATATGATAATATCACGGTCATTCTGATGATGAAACCGACATTGAAGTGGACACTATCCATGCAGGACTAGATTTGAGGCTGGCTCAAATATTCTAATTATTCATGTCGGTTATAAGCACCAGTATGGATGTGACCCCTTTTGTACCGGCTCCAAAGCTAGCTAGCACAGAGTATTCGTGTCTCCTTCATTGTGCCAGTTGTGATAACTAGCATGAATGAGGGTTAGGAGCTAGCACGGATGATGTGTTCTACAGCAGTAATCACTGGAGGTATAGTAAGAAAGAATCAAAATCATGAGAATTTACCTTTTAAGTGATTATGACCCCTCCTACAAAACATGAGAATCGATAGAAACATTTCTAACTAACCAGTGACCGTCACAGCGTTTATCGATCCTGCAAATTTTGGTAAGAATCCATGTCATATAGGCTCCATAGCACTCATCAAATCTCTCTCTACATTAGAAACTTTATTCCTTTAAAACGACATGGCCTAAAGCTACAAGCCATTAGTTGAAGTTGAAGAGATTTATACCATCTTGTAACTCCTCACAAATGGCTAATACAACAATGAACGAACCACCAAATTCATGGGCTTAAAATCAAGTAATATTAAGGTCACAACCTAAAATCAATTGAAAACATGGAAATCACCATTCTAAATGAAGAAATTCCATTGTATTATAATTTAAATTCATCATGACATTTGAAAGTTGTGATTGCTAAAACAAAGTATATTGAAGCATGGCTACATCTCCTAGAGAATATTACACGATAAAACATAAAAAAATTCCCATCTAAAGATTAAAAATACAGCTAGCTAGAGAAACCTAGTAACTTAACACCATGAAATGTTGAACTAGTAGTAGTATGGAAGATTTGGATATTCCCTTCTCTAGATATCAGAGATTATACATGCATCTTGGATTTCTCTCATCGCATTCATAGGATACCCTGTCAGGTTCTGAGTCATCATACTATGATTCATTGTCACATTCAATCAGCTGGCCTTATTATGCAGTACTCTGCAAAAGCTTGCGCGAGAGTGAATGGTCGAGAACAACCTGCCATAGTATCTAGATCCAACATGACATTTTGCACTTGGTCAGCGATGTGAAAAATGGTCATGAGTGAAGCCTGACAATTTCCTACTGTTAAAATTGGATCTACAAAGTAGATGCAACCACCTTCGATGGTTTGGAACTTGTTGGCATTAATAGATAGGCACCTTACACCACTAAGAAAGAGAGCCCGGTTACCAATGCTCCTGACCATCTCAAGCTCCTTGCTCTTGGTGTCCACCCTACGGACTACTGGATTTCCGAGTATGTCATACCATGGTTTTCTCACAAGGAGTAGCTCTCCCCCAGACTCCACAAGATAATAATTCCATGCTGGGTGACTTTCGTCATGACTAGGAATGGTAGTCTCTATAGAGATTGTTTGCACAAAGCGGTGGTTTTGTTCCTTAATAGTGGCATCGGGTTTAGTGTATGAGAGGATGGATCCTTCTTGGTCATTGAAGTACAAATTGCTAATGAAGGGCGCCATGGACATAGGTTTGTTATGGTAATCGATCAAAAGCTCTTGGAAGTGCTCGCTATTCTGATCTGCCCACATGATGTTATTGCCAAGTCTACTACAGACAAAGAGTATCATTGGTGATGTTGTCACGACAACATCCTTAACCCCTCCAATGGGTAAGCATGCCTTGAAATGTGCAATTAATCCCGTGAAGGGGTTGAGCACATGAGAATGGTAAGGGGGTGTTGACTGATCATCAAGGATGATTAGGCCACCACTCGTGGCACCGACAAAGAAGTACCTGTGAAGTAGGGGCATGTTCTTGATGATGAACCGACTGGTCTCGGTGTTCACAAACGTGAGAACATCATCACGTCGGTCTAGCAAGATCCACTTTCTAGGATGGAAGTGACCATTATCAATGCAGTTCTCTTCCTTGGGATCTTTGGTGGCTTTGCGCCAGCTCTTGCAAACAGCACGGAAATCCATGTAGTAGTCGATGTCATCATCTTCCAAGAGGTGGTCACCTACTAGGTCCACGAGGTCTCCTGGCAAGGAGGACCAATCTCGGATTACAACTGTCTCTTCAGTAGGGAAAGACATACTTTGTATGGAGAGAGTGCAAGACATGGTGGACTGTATGAGATTCATTCTTATATGTTTGATGTGTGTGTGGAGTTTAGGACAGGAGTTGGTGGATATATGTAGCTAAATATATGATGAGTAAGCATTGGATATTTTTAGCGAATGTTTATGAAGCTTGTGTGGAAACATGGTGCTCTACCGCGGTAAATGAACGCTCTATGATGTGTTGCTATCTTAACACTCATTTGCATTCAGTTTTCTCTAAAAAAGGAACCTCGATCGGTTCGGTTTTGGCATAAATATATTGAAGATAGAACGTGTCATTGTTTTTTTATAATTAAATACATTTATAATTATAAATAGTACATATCAATTATATCTATGCAACACCGTGGTATATCAAGGATTTCCTATTTTACTAGGTAGTGATCAAAATGGCCTATGCAAGTACGAGAGAAAAAACATGGCTAATACTCCCTCCAGTCCTGTTTGTAAGGCGTAGTCTAACATTGCGGTCTCCCAAATTACACTTTCACCATTTATTTGTTTTGTATTATGTTTTTTATTATTATAAACTTATGGCCATTAGATAGTATAGTTGATTATAAATCTAACTGTATCAAGTTTGCAGTACAATAGTTAAAAATTATTGGTCAAAGATTGTGAAGTTTGAATCTTAACATGCATGCGCCTTACAAATAAATTAAACCGGACTGGAGGGAGTAGTTTACAATATTTTTGGCTTGCATTGCTAACCTGTGTAGTTTTGTTTGATGCCATGTTTATCTTCAAAACATTGTGTTGAGTTACTATGTTGAGGTGTTCAAATTATCAATTATGTGATCTAAAGCTTTAGTCTCCAGTGTGGTAATCTCAAATCTGTGATTGTTGTTAAGAGTCTTCACCATGAGGTCATTATCTAAGCTTTAGTTAAGAAGTGGTCAAGCCCCAGCCTTGAGGACATAGTAAACTTGTTGTAGCCTTGCCTTGATGAAGATGGCCTAGGTTATTGGAGCCTATGTGTTGTATGTGGATAACAGGTCTAGGTCGTACAGATGGACCATCTGGAGATAGGATTGCATCGATATAGCAGCATGGTCAGTGTAGTAGCATCTTCACATGTGTAGCTTAGAGTTGCTCTATGTGGAGGCTTGATTGCATATATCTTCTTATTTTGTAGAACCACACACTACCACCAACTCACTTGTACTTTCGTTATTGCTTCACTTAAAAGGATTAACCCAGAGGGTTGGTTGTAAGGACTCAAAATGCCTTATCTAACCCACCCTCAACAACAAAGGTGGGAGTACGTAAACCCCGCATAATCTCACATCAACACACACATGGATCATCATGGGTCTAATTAAATTTGGTCGGATGTCACATACACCTCCCCTCAAAAGGGTCCACTCATCGGTCCAATATACCCACTACCAGAAAACAATGACTAGAAACGTTCCTTCTTGGCACCGTACACATAACTGTGTGTCTGGTATTGGCACATGTGCCATGCTATGTGTCGGGTTCATAAACCCAAGGTCCCTCATGGACCAGCTTCCCAACAAAGGTTCGACCCAGCAGACAACATTGCAAATGACGCGTAACTCATGGGCCGGCCCAAATACCTAAACGACAGGACAGAAGGGCGATCCAATCTCCGACCGAAAGGCCTGGTCGAGAAGGAACGACGCCCGCTTCCGACTTTGGCCTGCCTCTCTGATCGAAAGGCCTCGCTTTCGACTCCGGCCCACCTTCGGACGGACTCTCCGACTAGAAGGCCTAGCCAAAACACCACTTCCGACTTTGACCCGCTTCTCCGACCGGAAATGCGCCAAACCCCTGCTTACAGCTCTTCTCCAACTGGCGCAATCAGAGCCAACTGGGACCAACCGACCGGGGACGCCCGCTCGGTAAGGACCAAGAAACGGATGGAGAAAGTATGGCAGGGCACTCAAGTCAACCACAATACCAAGGATCACACCCTGTACACCTGTAGGATAGTACCCTACGACCTTCCTGGCATGATAGAACCAAGCAGTGTTGTAGGCGCCGATATTTTCCCTACAGTATTGTGGGCACCATCAACACCCATACCAGACAAACACGGGAAGGCTCCCCCCACATGCCTCTGGGCATCAACAGTGTTATGGGCGCCAGCATTTACCGTACCAGGCGAATATGGTAAAAACCCCTACATGCCTCTGGGCATCAATAGTATGACAGACACCGACGTCTACCATACCAGAAGAAGATGACGCAACCTCCCATGTGCATCTGACATTAAACAGTATTGTAGGCGCTTACCATTATCTGGTACCCTACGGCGTGGGCAACAAGACTTAGTAGCATACATATTATCTCTCTCTTGTAAGGCCGTCCCCTTCATCTATAAAAGAGAATGCGCTCTCTCCCAAACAAAAAGATCGATCAGTTCACTAGGACACAACAACAGAACCACCAGGTTCAAACCACAAGTACACGCTCGAACACTTAGCACATAGCAGAGCTCCCATCACTCTCGACCCCTTAGACCAGAGTCCGACTGGACCTCTTGTACCCCCATCTTTCTCCTTGTTTGTAACCCCACTGCAAACTTCGAGCACCTGGGCTCAGGAATAAAGTCACCGATCGACTCAAACTAGATATAGGGCATGTTGCCTGAACCAATATAAACCCTGTGTCATTGAGTGCTAGGCTACATCTGATCACAACGTACGGCAAAACTACAAATATTTACATATTGGTCACTTTCTACACCGATAGTTGGCGCCGTCCGTGGGGAAGATGCTGTACGTTCACACTTTTGGTCATCGGATGGCCCACTTTCCCGCCACCTTTTCCATGGTGGGCTCAAGCGATATGACTCGCTTTGGCTCACTGGAGTTTCCCACACTCCCACCTATGGGGATGTGGGTTCCTCCCGTCTTTGAGCCATCCCAGGCCTTTGTCTTTGAAAGCCTAGACTTCATCACCGACCGGCTCGACGTACTACACCTCCACGAGGAGGCACTTGTTCTGGCACCCCTCGGAGGGGCACCCTCCATCAGCTCTGGGACGCACAATGACTTCAACGATGAGGTGCTTGTGTTTCATTTCGAGCAAACTCTCTGCTCAAACCCCTCTGTGAGTAATGTGCATACTCTTATTTACTCTCTATTTACTATCTCCCGTCGATTATCCGGAGGGACCGTATTGTTTGCACCACAAACATCGTACGATCGGTTCCCCTATGGCCTCATGTCCCCTG